>NC_142945.1:1490836-1500836 GCF_046866305.1 Octopus bimaculoides
TACGTATGATTGTTTTTACACACACACATACACACACACACACGGCTGTGTTTGTAGTTACCTTCGCTTATACACATTTAAACAATGGCTGACTGCACATTTACATCTAAGCTGACACATGTACATCCACATGAATACATGTTCCCAGGTAGGTGTAGCCAACATGTATAGGAGTTACTGTCCCTGTATTATACTCTTCTTTGAAAGGAGTTAGCTAAGGGCTGTTTGTCTATCTATCCCCATCCCCGCCTCCCCCTCCCTCTCTAATCTTCAAAAATAAAGGAGAAAAGCTAAGGGAGGCGAAATCAAGTTAATTAATGGGTCTCTTTATCTCTCCTTTCTTCTCTCGTTCTCTTTTTCTTCCTGAAAGGATGACAACAAATAAACTGATTTTACAAAAGACTGCTTTGCATCTTGTTAAAGTCAATAAAAGTACCTGCTATATATCGGGGGTCAAATAAATCGTCTGCCTCCCCACTGGCCTTGTATTGATGTTACAATTTCACCTTTTATTATTAACGGAGGGTTGACAAATGAAGTACCAGTTATATCCTGGGGGGTTAATTAAACCAGTCTTGTTCCTCGTTTACTAAAACCCATGTCCTTACTCTTCACAAATTCATTATGCAACTGTTTAATCATTGTTTGTGTGTTTTTTTTTTCTTTTCCCTTGTCAGGTGACCACTATTTATACAAAGTGACCCAGGATGTGTGGAGCAGCTCAGCTGTGGGCATCTACTTGCAGACCGGAGTCCAGAGCACTCAGTCCAACATGATCTTGGAACTGTTCTGTCAAGTCATCAAGGAATTCTGCTTTACTGTGCTACGTACACAAGAACAACTGGGTGCGTGGACGCTCGATTCCATTCTCTCCCGACATTTTGTCTGCTGTTGGTTTCGGTCATTGGACTGTGGTGATGCTGCGGCACTGCCTTGAAGGGTTTTAGTCAAAGAAGCCAAAAAAGCTGCAGACTAATGTTTTGGGATTTTTTCTTTTTCAGTCTGGTTTTGTTTTTTCTCTCTCTCTCTCTGTCTCTTTTGCCAAACTGCTTAGTAATGAAGACATAAACAAACCAACACTGGTTGTCAGCCAGTGGATGAATGGGTGTGGGACAAACACAGACACGAAGATGCATAAACACACACACACACACACAATGGCTTTCATAATGTGTGTCTGCCAAATTCACTGACAAGGGATTGGCTGGCCTGGGGCTATAAAAGAAGACATGTGACCAAGGGGCCACGAAGTAGGACTGAACCCAAACCACATGGTTACAAAGTGAGCATCTTGCCCCACACAGCCATGCTTGCACCTTTTCTCTTATTTGTTACAGACTTATATTCAAAGATATAGAATCCAGCCATGACCATCCTCTTCTTTTTGTATATCCAGGACCATATTGTCCAATGTATCTTATTTTAGTTTAGGGTGTGACTTCAGGGGTATTTGGCTGTTGTTTCTACCTGGGTCAACAACCGCATAGAGACAGGGTGGAGACCCTAAGACTCTTGGAGTCGCAACCTTCTGAATGAAGTCTGGATTTTCCGTTCAATAAAACATTTTGTGGATTCCTTAATGTCCTCTCTTTACTTTGAAATATTTTTACTCCAGTATGGCCAAAAGAGTATGATTAGGAATACAAGAGGCTGAAATAGGGTTCATCTGAAGGATCTGTGGAGTCTCTCCCATTTGAGCCCTTACTTCTCTGCATTGAGGGGTCCCAACTCTAGCACTACAGACATGGTTAAAATGTCACAGGACAGAATCACAAGATGGATTCTTCAAGCCAAGCCAACTGGAAGGTGACCTACGGGTTGACCAAGAATGGAATGGTTGGATGAACTCCATAGTGTCATTTGGTCATGCTTGGGAACCCAGCTGGAAAGGGAGGAGGTGCCTGAGCACTCTAACCACATGACCCTCCCAGCAATTATGGGTGGAGAAAAATTGATGGATGCTTCCATATCTTTAATTACTTTTTCACAGTAAATAATTACATTTTTCCATATAATTAATGAAATTTTTTCCTCATCACATGTAATTCAATGTGGCGCTCACCCTTGAGGCTGAATTCTTTTCAGTTTTGTTTATTTATTAATATTGATATTTGTTCTCTTAGGTTACTTAGTCCACAGTGGTATTCGAAGGTCAAGAGGGGTCCAGGGAATGCTGCTGATGGTCCAGACTGACCACTCTGCTGATCATGCAGAAGGACGGATGGAAGCATTCTTACATTCTGTGAAGGTAACACATCATCATCATCATTATCATCATTTTCATCATCATCATTATTATTATTAGCATTTGCCTGTTGATTGGAGAACAACATTTGGATGAGGGTTCATGCCTTTGGTGGCCAGAAAGATGAAGGGAATCTGAAAGAAAGATGGAGTGGCCATGCCTGGAATGTGTTTCACCAAAGATTTGTTAATCAGCAACAAGTGAGATTCACACACACACACACACACCCAGACCCAACAAACCCTTCCGCCCCGCCCCCTCCCTCTCTCCTTACTCAGCAACTCCTTATTTCCACCCTTCCCCACTCTTACACCTACCTCACCCTACCACCCAATCCCTCCACCCACCATATTCTTCCCCCCTTCCCCCTCTCTCCACCATATTACACCAGAATGTCAAATTTCATGGCCACTGAACTTGTCTCACAGAATTTATATTATGCTAAGGGGTGGGTGGGTGTTACTCCCCACCGCCACCGTTATGCTACCACATGGCTGCCATATCGCACCTTGCTACCACCCCTCCACCACCCCGGCCTACTATTTCTAGATCTTGGCTCTTCTCTGATTCTTTATTAGTGTGTGTGTGTGTGTGTATGCATGTTCATGCCTCCATTTGTTTGTGTATGTATGTTTGTGTGTGCATGCTTGTTTCTGTATGTATGTGTGTGTGTATGCATATTTGTGCATCCATGTGTTTATGTTTTTGTACATGTGTGTGTGTGTGCAATAGTGAGTATATATATGTGTGTGTGTGTGTGTGTTATACATTTTAAAGAGCAGTGTGGTGGTGGTGGTGGTGGTGGTAACTGATAAGATATAAAATGTCCAAAGTAGAGTGAGGAGGGGTGGGCAGTGATGCCTCACCAAGCATAGAGTGCAAGCAACAACAACAACAATCATAATAACAATTACAACTATAATATCTTTTGGTTGATGCATGGAGAATGGACATTAATGTTAATAATAATAACAATAATAATAAATTATTATTATTCTTATATATAACCATCTGTCGAGGACGTTAATAATGTCTGCTCTGCATCAATGCTTTCGTCCAGTTAACAGCCTCTGCAGCATCCCTTGGGACAACAAAGTCCTCTTCTTGTTGTTGTTGTATGTACTTGTTGCATATTCTTGCTTTACGTTGTATATTAGTGTTTTTGTTATTATTATTATTGTTTTTTTTTTAAACTTGCATTAAAGGTGGGGGGGGTGTTATTTATAGGAGTGCATAGTGGTATGGGAGAGGGGAAGGGCCAGGAGGATGGTGGAGGTTGGTGAGGGGATAGAGTTGTTTTTGGTGATTGTTTTTTTCCCTCCCCCCCTAATTTTTATTTTGGTTGTTGTTGTTGTTATGTCTTCTGTACCAATTCTAAATAAATCCTTTGCCAACCACGCAGAAACCATTTCATCATTTAACTGTTATTTATTCTTTTATTATTATTATTTTTTTTTTCATCATCATCAACACTACAACCATCATCACCAACATCACTACCACCACCGCCACCATCACTGTCATCATCATCATTACCACAATCATCACCACCACCATCATCTTCACCATCACCACTGTCACCACCATCAGGATGGTGCGAGGCAAAATTGTTAGAATATTGGTCAAAATGCCTTGTTGTATTTGTTCCTGCTCCCCACCAAAGTTGACTTAGCCTCTCATCCAATGAGGTTTGATAAAGTGGAACACCAGTCAGCAACTGAAATCAATGGCAAAGACTTCACCCCTCAAAACTGGTGGCCTGAGTCAGAAACCTTTGTTGATGTTGTTGGTGGTGGTGGTGGTGGTGGTGGCAGCAGCAGCAGAAGTGGGCGGTGGGGGTGGTATTAATGATGACAGTGATGGTGGAGAGAGAGTGGGGGTGCCAGAATAAATGTGATGCAATATTTTAATCATGTCCCTCTCTCTCTCTTTCATTTGTATCTGACTTTCTCCTTACCCCCCACCACTCCCTCTATTCTGTCTCACAGCCTCTCTCTCTCTCTCTCTCTCTCTCTCTCTCTCTCTCTGCCATGATCATAAGATCTCTGTCTGTGTGTCTTTCAGAACTACTTGGACAACCTAACCGAGGACGAAGTGTCAGTGAATATCCAAGGCTGGGCAGGGAAACGCCTGGAGGCCCCCAAGGAACTCCTCACACAGAATTACAAATACTGGGTCGAGATAACAAGTCAACAGTACAACTTTGACAGAGGTCAGTCTTCTTTGACCCACGGCTAAACATCAACAACAACAACAACAGTAACATTGTTGTTGTTGTTTAGCCCCGGGTCAGTTCTGCTTCATTATCCACTTCCCACCAATTTGCTAATCCCTGACCCTTTACCATTTAAACTGACCTTGCAGTGAATTAAAGCTGAATCAGGTGTTTGAAATATTGATAAAAAAAAAAGATGTATTAAAATTGGAATTTTTAAGAATTTTTTAAAGAGTGTAGAATTTAATATTTACTGTCTTTTAGTAAAAGCTACATGTTATCCCAAACTAATTAATAAGCAGCCTTTTTCATTATTGTATAGGTATTATCACTTATTACATCTTACATAATTATTATATAATTGTGTAATTGATTAGAATAACATTCAAGTATTTAATGGCAAAATAATGCCAAGCAGATAAACTCTTGAATTACGAAAGTCTTATTGAAACCTTCATTGTTAGCTAATTTCCAGTTTGAAGATGGCAACAAAATATTTCACTTTATTCCAACAATGGAAACAAAACTGACCATTTTTATTACATGTTCTTTGTTGTAAACCACATTACATATTATTACATATTACATATTATATATTACATATTACATATTACATATTATTACGATACCATATTCCAATAAATTCACATCTTTCTGTGATATTCTAGACTGCATTGTTGTTTGGTACATTACTTTATCATACATTGTTATAATATGTTTCAATATAATTATCATACAATACATCATTACTATATTTTTATTGCTATATCATATTACAATATTATTATTATTATTATGTTTGTGCTACCAGATAATATTGAAGTTGAATATTTGAAAACTCTTACCAAAGCAGACCTGATTAATTTCTATAATGTAAGTTCCTGGCATTTCAGCTTTGTCTTCCTCTGTGTGTGTGTGTGTGTGTTGAAGAGACTTTCCCTCATATACAACATCATCATCATCATCATCAATTTTTCCATGTTGGAGTAGGTTGAATGGATGCTCACAGTCCTCAGTATCTTACACACACACACACACACACACACACACTTCTCTCTCTCTCTCTCTTTTCTTGGTCTCACCATCCTCTTTCTTGTTTTCTCTTTTCCTTCTTCAGTTTCTCTCCTTATCTCTTGTGTAACAAACCTAGTTAACCCATACTTGTTGAATAAACAAATTTTAATGATGATGATGTCCCCCACCCCCTACTTTTTCTCTCTGTCTCCTACTTCAACCTTCTCCTGTCCTCCCCCACCATCTTGTGTGACACCTACTACATCTCTCTCTCTCTCTCTCTCACTCCTCAACCTTCTCCTCCTGACTCCCCCTCCACACTTTCTGTCTCTTCTACATCTCCCCCCGTTCTTGTCTAATTTCAGATCAATGTCGCCTACGATGCCATTTCTAGACATAAGTTAACTGTACATGTGGTGCCCTCTAGTGTCGTTCAGAAGGTCAACGAAACCTGCACCAAGTCCCAGGAGGGTCTCTCCCCAATTCCGCCATTCCAGAAGGTAAGAACTTGGAAAGATTTATGCGTTTATTATCTTGCTCGACATGCTTCTTTGCACACACACACACACACACACACACACACACACAATAGAACACATCTCTGTTGTGGGGGCCCCAGGCATAGGAGCACTGTCCCAGGTGCTCCCACACCTGGAGCAGTGCTGTTGCTACCCCTACATTATACTCAAAGTAGAAACATAAAAATATATCCATGTAAACATTAGAGTAAAACAAACCCTTTCAATAGAAAACAATCCACAGAAAAAGGCTTGGGGCAGCCTTCAACTTCTCCAATGCAAACAGTTTTTGTCAACCAATATTTAAATGCTATTCTTTATAACTTTTCTACTTCATGTTCAACCATTAAAAATCAATTATTTCACGTTCACTCAAAGTTTCTAAAATCTTGCAATATCAACAGCCTACATTGATGTTTCTGTTTGTTTTGGAATTTTTTTGTTTTCGATTTTGTTAAATTTTTCTCTTTTTTTTTTTTTAATTTCAGCCAACTGAGATCTCTGACATCGTAGCGTTCAAACGAAGCCTTGCTCTCTACCCATTGCCCAAGCCTTTCATAGACATCACAAAAACAGCCAAATCTAAGTTGTGAGTCACGCGACGCCACTGACTGTTCACCTTTCCTCTTCAGCTCTTCTCACTTTTAATCTTTTTTAGTTCCCATTTGCTCTATTTGAGAGCAAACTGTTAACCTTCAGCAAACAGTACCGTCACTCTCAACACTGCCGATATATACATATATATACATATATATACATATATATATATATATATATACATATATATATATATATATATATATATATATATATATATATATATGTGTGTGTATATGTATATGTATGTATGTATGTATGTATGTGTATTTATGTATGAATATGTATACATGCACACATATAGATACTTTCAACCGTGAAGTTCATAATAAGTCCTTATAAAGGTGTTTCAGAATGACGACCAATCATTAAAATGCATCTGCATGAAGCTCTGGTGTGGATTTCATGGTTTAATTATATATATATATATGTGTGTGAGTGTGTATGTGCATATATATATGCATATATACACAAGTGTACATGTGTATATGTTTATATATATTGTAAGTATATATACATACATATATATATATATATATATATATATATATATATATATATATATATATATACATACATATATATATATATATATATATATATATATATATATATATATATATATATATATATATATATATACATACATATATATATATATATATATATATATATATATATATATATATATATATAATGTATGTATCTATTGCCAAATGAAGTGTATTTTACACAACTCCATCATTACTTGAAAAGAAAACAATTATTAAACAATCAAGATTGATGAAGGTATTTCAACCAGAAAGCAATATTATACACCTGTATGTGTATGTATGCATGTATACGTGTGTATATATGTATGTACATTTGTATGTATGTGTGTGTGTGTGTGTGTATATTATCATCGTCTAAAATCCACTTTCCATGCCAGCATGGGTTGGACAGTTTGACAGGAGCTGGCCACGCAGACTTCTGCGTCTGTTTTGGCAGACACAGAAGTTTGGTGCAAGCTCCAGCCTGGCCAATTTCTGTCAAGCCGTCCAACCCTTCTGAGCATAGAAGGCGGACATTAAACAATGACCCTGATATCTATATCTATATATATATACAGGTACATAGATCGATTGATGTACACACATGTATATATATACATATATACACACTCACAGAAACGTATATATGTGTGTGTGTGTGTGTGTATAGTTATATAAGTATACACATATATGTGTAAAACAAATAAGCACACAGAGATACATGCTCGTGTGTATATATATATATATATATATATATATATATATATATATATATATATATATATATGTATGTATATATGCACATGTGTATATATATATATGCATGGGTATGTACATGTGTGTATACATATGTATACTATATATATATATATATATATATATATGTAAAACAAACATGTAAGTACACACATGTATCTACAATATATATATGTATATATACACATATACATATATATATAAACATTTGTCGTCAGTTCAGAATGGGTGTCTTTCTTAAATATATTGTAATTTAGAATATAAAATTATTTATCAGCAACTTCTACGCCTTTTATTATTTTCTTTTATTTATGCTTTCTTTGTTTAGCTTTGTTGTTGATTTTTATAAATTTTTTTCCCTAAATGACAGGAACACCTGAAAATGATTTCAATGTCAACCTATTTGTTTGCATTTAATTCTCCATCCCTTGACTCCAGTGAGGGGTAGGGGTACTCGGTTAACCCTAATTAGAATTGTTAGTTTCAGGTTTTCCAGTTTATATGATCAGAAATACATTTATCAGATGTGTTACGTAAGAAGAATCTTGAGGATCTGATCAAAAACTTTGCAATTAAAATATATTGAAGCAGACTTTTTCAAATATAAAATGGAAGTCTATAAAAATAAATGTATTTTATTTTACTGTTTTGTTTCATTAAAAAAAAATACGGTTTATATTTTGAATTACATAAATATGGGGGCACAAAAATCTTTTAAGTGCTTAGGGTCTCTAGGGGCCTCTTAATCCAGCCCTGTCTATGCGTTTGAAGAGGGTTTGGATGTTACAATCACAGAGGTTGTTATGAAGAGCTGAATGGCATTGGGTCTCTCACATACATCGGGACTTACAAGGCTTCCGAGTGACACAAAAGATGAGGGTGTTGGCAGAGGGATTGGTGTTGTAGAATTGGGAAGGGGTCAGTTATAAGTGTACTTATGGGAGATGACAGGAAATTAATGTCACACAGAGAAAGGGCGTATTTAAAAGTGCCAGGATGTTTACTTCTGGGAATTTCTAAGCAAAAGGTCTCTCATGTTATTTTTCTTTTGGTCTCTTTTGGGAGAGAAGAGAGCATTCAGAAGGTCAGCGCAAGGGAAGTAAAAGTACCGAAGGCTAGATTAAGGGATAAGGGGGCACCAACAGAAAAGGGGAAGGTTTGGAATAAAAGTGCAAAGACTATTAATCTGTGATTTGTGATGTCAGTATGGAGACTCCGTGCAAGGAAAATGTGGGGCATTTTAAGGAATTTGGAGCGAAAATCCAAGTGTGGCCTACACAAGAGAGTGAGATGGACAGGAATTGTGGAAGAATGAGATGACAGTTGTGTAGGGGCCAAAGTAAGTTGAAAGAGGAGGGAGTTTAATAGGGAAATATGACGGTTGCTGATGTGGGAGTGGTGGTAGTAGTAATGGAACGAGGATCTGTTACTGCAGGTAGTAGTAGTAGTAGTAGTAGTTACGTTGGCAGTGGTTGTGATGATGATGATGGTGGTGGTGGTGGTGGTGATATTGGCAGAAGGGAAAGTGGGAGTGATAAATGGCGATGGCAAAGATGATAGTGGTTATGATGGTGGTGACTGTGATGACTACGGTGACAGCTTCTGCTGGTAGTGGTGCTGGTGGTGTAAGCAATCCAAAGTACAAAAGAGTTGGGTGGGGAATAAAGGTTGTATCAGTGACGGATGATGTAGTTGGCGGCGGCGGTGGTAGGGCCAGCAGTGATGGTGGTGGCGAAGATGGCGGAGGCAATTGTGGTCGTGGTGGCAGTGATGAGTAAGGAGATGGTGCTGGCGGCGGGGTGGTAGGAACTGGTGTTGGTGCTGGTGGTAGTAGGTTGTTAGAAACAGAAGCAGTAATGATGTTTGTAGTAGTAGTAAGAAGAAGAATGGTGGTGGTGGTGGTGGTGGTGGGAAGCTGCTGTTATTGGCATGGCATATTGTGATGAGGGTGGTCTCATCTCTGATAATGATGATGTTATTGGAATGATCTGAAGACCAAGGAGTGCTGGTGATGATGATGATGATGATGATGATGGTTGGTGGGGGGGTCGAGGGGAGAGGAGTGGATTACCTGCCATAAGGGTGCGTCTCTGAACCCTGGTAATGGATATAAAGTTGGCTA
>NC_142945.1:1518336-1520836 GCF_046866305.1 Octopus bimaculoides
TCTACAATCCAACGACGGAGCTTAGTATCTTCATTAGAAACTAGTTTCTTCTTCAAAGGAAGAATTTAAATAAATAAAAACAAAATTAAACATACACATGTATAGAATGCAGGTCATTGTAGTACCTACACGCTACTATTTAGATTCTACCCAGCTGGAGCACCTAATTTTATCGAAGAAGAAGAAGAAGAAGAAGAAGAAGAAGAAGAAGAAGAAGAAGAAGAAGAAGAAGAATGGAAAGAGAGAGAGAGAGAAAGAGAGAGAGAGAGAAAGAGAACTAGTGAAAAGAAGAGATTTGAGCTTAAAAGATGGGGAGAGAAAAACGTTGAGTTATTAAGAACTGTCGAAACGGATAGAATTGTTAGGGGTTAGATTAAAGGGAGATTAAAGTAGAAAAGTAGAAAATAAAGGTTGGGGGATTAAAGAAGAAAATAATGGGGTGAGATTAAAGTGGAAAATTAAGGTGAGGAGATTAAAGACGGTCGAATAATAGGATAAAATTGAATGAAGAACAATCTAGACATGAATAATAAAATTAAATTGAAACAAAAGCAGACGACAATTTCTCTCCCCCACTCTCTCCCCTTTTTCTCTCCTCTTCTCTCTCTCTCTCTGATTCCTTAACTGTTTCTCTTTCTCTTTCATCGCCTCGCCCCACACATCCTGTTTCTTTCTTCCTCTTACTCCCTCTTTCACTTTATTCTGCTCTCTCTTGTCACAATTTCTTTACCCCTTCTTTTCTTTTTCCTGTTTTTCTTTTTCCCTTTCTTTCTCGAACACGCTCAAACGTTTACTTCCTTCTCTTTCACTCCCCTTTCACTCCCCCTCTCTCTCTCTCTCTCTTACCTTCCTTCACTCTCCCTCCTGCCCTTGTCTCTCTTCCTCCGAACATCTCTCCATCACTCATCCCTCGCTCTACTTCTCGCCATCTCTCTCTTCTTCCATATATACGTATATATATATATATATCTTCCATCCGTTTTTTTCTTCATCTATTTTCTCTTTCCCCCTCTCTCCCCCATACAAGCACCCATTTTGTATAATTCGTTTCTTCATCGAACTTGTGTTGCTTTCATTCCCTTATCTTCTCTCCTTCAGTTCTATCTTTCTGCTTCATTTCTTTCTTTCTTTCTTTCGTTCTTCCCCGCTTTCTTTCATTCTTTCTTTCTTTTTCAATCCTTTCCGTCTTAAACAATTTCGTTACCATTCTTTCTTCTTACTCTCTTTCTTCACTTTCTTTAACCCACCATTTCTCTCTCTCTCTCTCTCTCTCTCCCTCTCTCTCTCTCTCTCCCTCTCTCTCTCTCTCTCCCTCTCTCTCTCTCTCTCTCTCTCTCTCTCTCTTTCTTTTCGTTTCTCTCTCTTCGTCACCTTCCCTTTCCTTCCTTTCTTCATTTCTCCTTTTCTTCTTAAATATAATTTATACCCCCCGTCCCTCCCCATACACTTACACCTCCAATCTCTCTCTCCCTCTCTCTCCCTCTCTTTCTCTTCCTTCCCCCTCTCTCTATTTCTTCACCAACTCCACCACCTTCCCACAAATTAACATATTTGCAACATCAAAACAAAAAGTAAAAAAACTAGAAAACACACAAAACAAAAAAACTAAATTTCTATTTAAAAGCGAAAAATAAAAATAAAAATAAAAAATAAACGAAAATTAAATTTTGTCCAACTTCATTTTTTAAAAAATATTTTTCAAGAATTTTACGAAACAAAATTATTTCATTGTTTTTTGTTTTTCTTTTGTTTTTTCTCTTCAATTATTTTCCCTTTTTATTCTTGTTATTTTCGTTGTTGTTTTTTAAACATAATTCCTCTCAGCTTCCATCTTTCCAGTAAATTCGATTGCTGTTGTTCTTCTTCTTGCTGCTGTTGTTGTTGTCATTATATTTCCACTCCTGTTTTTATTTCGTGTCTCGCCAGTTTCTAAACTACTCCACATCTAACTCAGATATGACAACTGCCTGCTTAACAATTTAGCTTCGCAAATTCTGTGGTTTCAGGTTCGTCCCCGATGTTCGGCACCTGGGGCAAGTGTCTAGTATCGTAACTTCAAATCAACTAAGCTCTGGGAATGGAATTTGGTAAACAGAAACTGAATGGAACCGTATTGGATGGTTGACTTAACACGTGACTCTCTTTAACGCAGACTTCCTGGTCGTTAGGTCTCGTTTGCGGACTTGACTATGTGACGAGCATCCGGTCCAGGTCTCTGATGGTAGATACCTACTTCCCTGTCCACACCAAGGCCCAGCAGTTATACCATTTTTTATTTATGAACCCTTTTGGTAACGATTTTACTATTATGGACCCCCACCCCCAGTCAGTTCTTTTATAATTAGATCATATGAATTTTATAGAAATAATTGTTAAAATATTTTGTGTGTTGTAGGAATTTAACCAATTTATTGCAAATTAAGTTTAATGACAAAATCTTACATGGACCCCCGTGGGTTATATAGACCCCGTTTGAAAACCACAGAGTTACCCCCTTCTT
>NC_142945.1:1528336-1530836 GCF_046866305.1 Octopus bimaculoides
GACACAAAGCTCGTTATAAAAATCTGCCCGACCGCCCGTCTCAATGGCAAGAATCTATTAGTAACTCTTATTTTAAATACAGCATATGCATGTGTGTGTGTGTGTGTAAACGATAGGAGTCTGCGCAGTGTGTGTTAACCAACTTCCGTTCAAAAGTCACTGCGTAAGGTAGCACGCAATAAGGCCGAACCTGGAACCACGTCACTAGTTGCGAAGATAATTCCTTAATCACAAAAGCTGTGCCTTCTTTCATGTCTATTTATGTTAAGCTAAGAAAAACATGGCATCAATGTTAAATACAAACTGTAATGACGGGATACATATAAATGGTGCCAGAGTTAATATTCTGTGATGAATATAAGATGTATATTATTTAGTATCTAATTAAAAGGACATATTTAATAACCTCCAGCCATGCACTTTAGCGGAAATGTCACGTATTAAACACAATACAATTAACTTTGGATACAGTAGCAAAAAAAAAAAAAAAAGAACGCAAAATATTAGCAAAGAGCAGCCATATAAGTTTTCATCTGGAAAATAAATAGCTACGAAGCCAAAAGAAAACAGACAATAGAATGGTAGTTTACTTCATAAACCGAATTAAGGAAATAAAAAGGATAATAACGGCCTTTGAATAAAACAAAATCAAAAATGAAAATATAATTACAGCATTCTTAATGAGAGATGGCGAATTGGCAGCAAAGTTGTGAGGTCGAGTTTACTTTTTGGGGGTCATTAAAGGACTAGAACTGTTTTCGTACTGAGGTCAACTCTACTTTTATCCCTGCTCTCCCCCTCTCTCTCTCCTTTTCTCTCCTTCTCTAGTTAGTTCCACTAAGTGTAAAGGGCCACTACAACGAGAAAGCAAAAGTCAAGCCAACGATGGGATCCTCTACGTGGTTATCTCAAAACATATCCTATACTCATGGCCGCAGTCAAATGACTGAAATAAGTAAAAGAATAAAAGATATTTGTATACATACTTCGGTACACACACAACCACACACACACAGACGCATATACACACACACATAGAGAAACACACACACACGCTTATACACACACACACGCACAAACATATATACATGAATATATTTATACATGCATGCATATATACATACATAAATATATGCATACTAATCTATATACATATGTACTTGTGCGTGCGTATGTGTGTATGTGTGTTTGTGTGTGTACACGTGTGTATATTTATATATACGCATGTACACACAGATCGGTGCAAATGTGTGCTAGTCTTCTGATTGATTCACTTGGATGTATTTCAATCAGTATTGATCGCTAAATATTTGATCAGAAATATTTGCATCCCTCACATTGCGCATGCGTGATCTGCACCTAAAAGAACCAAAAAAAAAAAAAAAAGGTCATGTCCGACTTTTTCCACTGAATCCGAAGCGACCCCGCTGCACGAAGAGTCATTTTTCATTGCTACCGTTTCCCTTCTCTGATGACTTTTTAATGTATGCCGTATGAAAAGATGATCTATCGGCAGCAGATCGATTTATATTTACATATTTACGTACATATGTACATATATATATATGAAAAAAATACATGCATATATACATACATATATACGTATATATAGTGACTTAGTGTGTGTGTGTATTTTTATATATTTTTCTATAAACATATATATATATATATATATATATATACACACACACACATAATACACACACATTCTCTCTGACTCTGTCTCATACGCACATACGTACGTATGTATGTATGTATGACATTATTCAGTTTATTTCAAGATTTCTTGCCAATAGAGAAAGAACCGGTTTCTAACCTTGATCCAAGGCTCCTTCATTGGAATTTCAACATCAACAACAGAGTATTTTTATTTGTATGTTTTATGTATGTATTCTCAAGCATATAGTTACATATCGAGACATGCTCATATATATTCAAATGATAAACTTCCGGAAAGTTTTACAGTGATGGATTGGATCTGTATTTTTCGAATTAGCTTTCTCCTTTCTGATTTTGAGAACCCTAATTTCTCAAGATTGGTATTTAGGCGGTGTGTTACATATCCCATTGCCCCAATAATTACAGGTATAAACATGAACCTGTAATCTAGATTGAGTAACTGCAGATTTCTCAATAGTTCAGCATAGGTGTTCTCTTTTTCACATATGTATGTATGGAGGAGTTCGAAAAATATAAATGCCGCTGGATGGATTTGTAGGATAGTTTGGCTGATGTATAGATAAGTATATTCATTTATAGACAGACAAACAGACAGACAGACAGACAGACAGACAGACAGACAGACAGACAGACAGACAGACAGACAGATAGATAGATAGATATATAGATAGATAGATAGACAGATAGATAGATAGATTAACAAACAGAGATAAAAGAAATACTGCAACATGAATGATTACAGTAACAAGCGATTAAGAAGCCATACAAATCAACCCTCATGCGTAATTGCTCTCTCAAAAGTGTTTTATTGTAAGCAATT
>NC_142945.1:1540836-1548336 GCF_046866305.1 Octopus bimaculoides
TATTTCAAGGGTTTCGGTGATAAAAACCTGGAAACATTTTATAGAGCACTAACATTTTATGAGAACCTTAAAACATGAAAATAACATTTCGATTTCGTTTTATAACGAACCATTAGATATTTTGTCTAAGGATGCATCTACACACAAGCTTGCACACACACATACATGGAAATAGTATATGCAATACACACACACACACACACACACACACACACACATACACGCACACACGCACACATACACACACACACAAACACACACACAAACACAAAGTCACACGTGCAAACACGCATATACATGTATATGTAGATACATTTGCTTTTTATATTTATCCTTTATTTATCAATCTTATACCTAATTATTTATTTATCTGTATCTATCTATCTATCTATCTATCTATCTATCTATCTATCTATCTATCTATCTATCTATCTATCTATTTAGCTCTATTTGTCTATCTATCTATTTATGTCTATCTATCTGTCTGTCGGTCTAGCTGTCTGTCTGTCTGCCTGTCCGTTTATCTGTCTACCTATGTGTGTATATGCGTGTGTGCGTACGCGCGTGTGTATACACACTTATGCCATACATTGTATAACGATGTATGTGCATATTTTTATACTGCGTTAGTATGTCAGACTAAATAACGACACACACACACACACACACACACACATACACACACACACACACACACACACACACACAGAGAGACTCACAAAACATAAGTATAAATATATATATCTTCTTACGATAAACACACATCTACATGAGGGTACATATACACAAATACACATGTCTTTTAGACATAAGCACACATAACATTAATGCATACATACGTGTATGCACATCTTATACACATTCAAATAAGCATTCAAGTACGTACACGTATGCTCAACGTACATAAAACCACACCTAATCATATATGCATTGGCTCGTGCATAAAATATGACAACCACATATGAATATAGACTCATAAAATCTTGCATACATATACAGACATACATGGAAGTCGATACACTCTTTTGACTGTTGAACAAATGCATACAGCAATACATACGTAAATTCACAAACATAGTCACACACAGAAATAAAAATCTCTATGCAAATCGCTTTTATATACGAAATTAATTTGACATATACATTTGTGTGTGTGTGTGTGTCAGTGTGTGTGTATACACACACACATTCATACGTGTGTGCATCTATACACACACATTCATACGTGTGTGTATCTATAAACACACACATTCATACGTCTGTGTATCTGTACACACACACATAGGAACGCATACATATGGTATATATTGCTACTGTAAGAAGTCTGCTAGTTGCAGATTGCTTATAGGGAATTACACCAACTGCGCGTTTATTCTTGAAACAGCTGTAAGGCATAAATCGCTATACCTGCCTCCTTTTTATTCCTTCTCTTTCAGTTTAGAATTTTACTTATGATTTTTAAAGCTATCCCTGCAGCTTTTCTATAAACTTTAGAGCCAGCATTGAAAGTTACTGTAACGTCTATATAAACAATGTCTCAACCTACAATCGAATACCAATACTTCAGACTTACCTTCGAACAATTCCTGCACTACGTCAACATTTGTCTCAACCATGTTGAACTTTTACTGATCTCTTGTGACCTCATTCGTTTTCTCCTATATATTGTATAAATATAATAAATGTCCTAATCTAACTAGACATCAATCGTTTCGCTGTCTAACATTTTATTGTATTACATATGTAAAAATGGACGCAGGACAAGGCAACGCAGAGAAAGCACCCTTCATCAGTTGCGCTAACTTGTCCTGTTTTCCTTCTTTTTTCTCTTTGTTTACGTATTTCGTTCGTTCTTCCCGCGTTTGTTTAAGTATTACACGTTGCTTCCACCATTGGTGACGTCCTGTACCCGCATATGCGTGTATATATATATATATATATATATATATAAATATCATATATTCTATATTATTTGTTATTTAATATTTAATTGAACGCTACGTATCCATTTTCAAGTATATATATATATATATATATATATATATATATATATATATATATATATATATATATATATATATATGTATGTATATATATATATATATTTATATATATATACATATATATATATATATACATATATATACATGTGTGTGTGTACATATATATATGCATGTGTATGTGTATGTATATGTGTACGTATATATATAAATGTGTATATATATATATATATATATATATATATATATATATATGTATGTATGTATGTATGTATATACGTATATATATGTTTGTGTGTGTATACACATACATACATACATACATACTTAAGTACGTACGTACGTTCGTGTTTCTTAGATTTTGATCAAAAGAACCTTTCCAAATTGAAGTAGTAGGTAAGCTGTGCACAAACAAGGTGAAGTAGACGAACAGACAGACTTGTCGACCGCCCTTGTGCAACTCCAGAGGCCAAACGAGACAGTTCAAAGTTAAGGCGACATCATCGATGAACTTCCCGCCAGTCAGTGGTGAAATTAACGACAACACTCACCATTTTCTAGACGAAACCAATCGATTTAAAAGAAAATTCGCCAGATCAATACAATTATGATTATCTAGTGAAATATTTCGAATAATTTAGAATTTGGAACAAATTTGGAAGCCAAAACAACGCGATTAAACAAAAACAATGTAGTGTTGGAGCTTCTTTCTGAATTTTTGATGAGAAAATTGTTTGAAAAGAGAAAGGGAAAATGATAGATAAACATGGCGGAATAGACGTTAAGGAACAGAGATCAAGACTGATCGGAATGGCGATACATCTCCGTATGTATGTATGTATGTATGTATGTATGTATCATACAGAACTTGAATTTATAATGTGTGAGTTAGTTGGTCAACCAGAGTCTTTGATAGATCAGTCACGCCGCGAGTGAGTGGTGGAAGCCTAACGGGATCGAACGCAGAACAACATGGTTACGAATCAGACAGCGATACTTATATTTATTTAGTTATTACATAATACATGTTTCATCACAAAAATCTTTCGGCTTTCAAACTTATTTCCTCGTCTGTTATACATCCATCTTATATCATCATCATCATCATCATCATCATCATCATCATCATCATCGTCATCACTATCATCATCATCGTCGTTGTCGTTGTCGTCGTCGTCATCGTCATCATCATCATCATTGTCGTCGTCATCATGTTCGTCATCATTATCAACATCGTCATCATTATATTTATACCTTACTAATATCTTTATATCCTACATCACATCTGCCCCAATCTCCCTCACATACACACACATGTACACGCACGCACATACACAAATCCCTATTTTACCCTTATTTATACAAGCTTGACTTAGGGGTCAGTTTGTTCAACCTTTTGTTCACTCAACGAGATTAAATTCCCAAAATGAAATTCGCCTTCGTAATATATACAACGGGGGTACTGCCCTCTGGTGTGCGATTAACACGTGACGGTTGAAGTGGAAACAGACGAACGCAAAACGATGAGAATTTCATCAACGACAACAACAACAACAACAGCGGCAGGAACAACAGCAGCAGTAGCAGCAGCTGCAACAACATCGGCAACAGTAGCAGTAACAATGTCAACGAATGCGAAGTCTCCAGCAACGGAGCGTGTACATGGACAAAGCAGCAGCTAGAAATGGCAGACGCGTCTCCCTTAAATCTATGTAGTACCAGACACCGATATAATGACGTGTTAGTCATGGGTGGATTGATTTTGAACATTCTTCTCTCTGCCAGGACTTACCTGGAGCTAAACTACAACAGCAAGTACCTAAAAAAAAAAAAACCACAACAACAACTAGAACAACAGCAAAAGCTATAACAACGTCTGCAATAACAACAGCACCAGCAACAACATTTACAAAACAACAACAGCATCACAACGACAATAGCAATAACAACAACAACAACAACAACAACAGCAGCAGTAGGAGCGATGATAATACGTAGGACAGACGGGACAATAACGTTGAAAGGAAGTGATGTGAGTATAATGAGAGGTTAAACTGTAGAATAATATCCAATATTTGACCATGATATAACCTTCCACTTCATCATATAACCGCTTCCGGCTAAAACAACGCCATATTTCGCTAATGTCCGCCATTACAATTTAACGAGCAACGAAGATGCGTTTGTGTTTGTGGGTGTCCTGTTGAGTGTGTATGCATGTATTTGTGCTTGTGTGTGTATGTGTAAGTATGTGTGTCTCTGTGGTGAATGTGAGTCTGTGGAAAAGAATGCGTGTGTGTGTGTCTATCTGTTAGGGTATGTTAGAGTTGGGAGATGTTTCGAAGTGTTTGTACAAATGTACGTGTGTGTTACATCCATATATATATATATATATATATATATATATATATATATATATATATATACATATATGATCCTTCACAAAATACACATAAATACGCACACATTCTCACACATGTATGCACACATGTTGAGATTACTAAATGATAACTCAAGTCCCAAGAGTTTCGTTCAAAAGTACTTCACAAACTATAACCCTGAGTATTCTCAGCTCGTGAAATTAACGTGTAAGTGGCTGAGCACTCCGCAGACACGTGTACCCTTAACGTAGTTCTCGGGGTGATTCAGCGTGACACAGAGTGTGATAAGGCTGGCCCCTTTGAAATACAAGTACAACAGAAACAGGAAGAAAGAGTGAGAGAAAGTTGTGGTCAAAGAGTACAGCAAGGTTCACCACCACCCCCTGCCGGAGCCTCGTGGAGCTTTAAGTGTTTTCGCTCAATAAACACAACGCCCGGTCTGGGAATCGAAATCACGATCCCACGACCCCGAGTCCGCTGCTCTAACCACTGGGCCATTGCACCTCCACACACACACACACACACACACACACACACACACACAGAGTCAGAATTTAAAATGTTTGATTGTTATAACATCATTTCAGTATACAGTATACTTATTAAAACCAGTAAAGACACGACTATCCTTGACTGACTGCCAAGTACTCCCGTACTTCACGTACGCCTCTTCACTTATAGTGACTATATTATTCCATTCGTCACTTGGTATGGGTGTACTATTATTACTAATTCCTTACAACATAAATATATATTATATATATATGTATATATATATATATATATATATATATATATATATATATATATATATATATATATATATATATACACATATATATATATATAAATAATATATATATATATATGTATATATATATATATAGCTTTCATATTTTACTTGCTTCAGTCATTTGAGTGCGGCCATGCTTGGGCACCGCCTTCAAGAATTTTAGTCGAACGAATCGATCCTATGACTTTTAGTAAAAAGCCAGGTAATTATTCTGTCAGTCTTTTTTCACCAGCCGCTAGGTCAAGGGGACGTAAACACACCAGCACCGGTTGTCAAGCGATAGTGGGGACAAGCAAAGATATACACACATATTCATACATGCACATATTCAACACGTATATCTTTTTTCTTTTACTTGTTTCAGTTGTTGGACTGCGGCCATGCTGGGGCACCGCCTTGAAAAACTTTTAGTCAAAGGATTCGACTTCGTTTGTTTGTGTGTATAGATATTAGATACATATACGTGTATGTATGTATGTATGTATGTATGTGTGTGTGTGTGTAAGTGTGTATATATGTATGTATATATATATATATATATATATATATATATATATATATATATATATATATATATATATATATATATATATATATATATATATATAATTTTCGAGAGTCTCTGTCTCTTTTGAATATGAAAATTTAAAAGTTAAAAACCTTATAATATATATATATATATATATATATATTACAAGGTTTTTAACTTTTAAATTTGAAAAAATTATATATATATATATATATATATATATATATATATATATATATATATATATATATATATACATATACATATATATATATTTACATATATACAGATATGTGTGTGTGTGTATATGCGCATGCTTATATGTATATTTATGTATTTGTATATATATATATATATATATATATATATATATATATATATATATATATATATATATATGCATGTATGCAGGATTTTTATGTGTATGTATGAATATACGTAGGTGCGCACACTTACATACACACACACGCACACATAACGGTCCCCCCACACATAATTATACACATATATACTCCTACAGACAAACACGCATTGTAAGGGCCCCCCGCCTCTTAACCCCTGACTGCGTAATATAGTTAGAACAGTGTGTCGGTGCGTTGTGCTATAATCTTTGCTCATCTAGTGAAGAATCAGTCAACCCTCTTCGAAAATGGGAGAGAAATGTAGTTTATTGATCGGGGATCAAGAAGCCGAGGAGAGTAACAGAAGGAGAGCACAGTTAATATAACAAGGTTGTCGATTGGCCGCTGGGAGTTGGTCTGAATGGAGAATGGAGAGTGGAGAGTTATTGTATCGAAGTGATTGGATTTGAGGGTCGGATGTAGGAGAAATATTCATTGCGTATGTATATGTATATATGTATGTAGTATGTGTGCGTGTGTGTGTGTTTGTATATGTATGGAACTAGTTTTTCTTTGTACCTTTCTATAGATCAATATATCCAGAAGAATTACACGCACACACACACACGAATACATAAGTATATTTTCATATGTATATATGTATAAATATATATATATATGTTAAATCTCTGAACGAGGTATATATATATATATATATATATATATATATATATATATATATATATATATATATATGAACGCATATACATATATATGAATATATATGTATTTATGTATGTGTGTATATATATATATATGTATATATATATACATATGAATAAATATATTGTGTAAATATGTATATATACCTATATATATATATATATATATATATATATATATATATATATATATATATATATATATATATATATATAAAGATATATATATATGCATACATCCATACACACGCACATATGCCGATGTATATTGGAAAGACCGAAAATGACAATGAAAGGAAATATGTAACATGATGAATTAAATGAGGTAAATGAGAGAGAGAGAGAGAGAAGGCGGATGATCAGGAAATAAAGAGATAATCTAAGAAGGTTAAAAGAGTGAGAAGAAGATAAGCCCTGAAGACAACATGTTAATAGGTTTAGGTTTCTGGAGAATTCCATCAATTGAAGCCCTAATGGTATGGTAAATTATCTTGGAACTCTGCAACATTCGCTTTCTCTCACATACACACAAAACATACATATGCCATATTTATATATAAATCCATATATATATATATATATATATATATATATATATATATATATATATATATATATGTTTATGAATTCATATAAATATGTATGTATATATATATTTACATTTATGTATATGTATATGTATATCTATCTATCTATATATATATATATATATATATACATGTATATACAGTCGC
>NC_142945.1:1553336-1555836 GCF_046866305.1 Octopus bimaculoides
GGATCATTACTAAAACTTGCGCCTAACATTGCTTCTATTTTTCTAATCATTTCCTCATCTTTTATATTTCGGAACGATAAATTCTTAGCCGGAGCACCAAATGCATTGCCCTTACCACCCACAATAGGTGCTTTTTTTATCGCCACCGTCTTATGTTCTTTTTTCACTCGGCATAGCCTCGACCTCTTCCCGACATTTTCACTTGGTTTCCCAAGTTTTGTAATATCGTTATCGAGTACTTCCCCTGGACATACATTTTTCTTTTTACTCAACGTCTTTTTACCTCCTTTTGTTTTTATCGCTTTTTTAATAATTCCCAGTGGTGAGGATTTCGTTTTACTTCCCGTAATAGTTTTCTTCTCATCAATTTTAACCTGATTGAACTTCAACGATTTCACAGTTTTCACAATAGCACCATGGTTTGTTTTATGCTTCAGAGGAGGAAATCGGTTGATCGTACTTTTCCCACCTATCACTGTAGTAGCTTTCTTTCGAGTACCGTTCTTCGCTTTCTTCTTTAAATTCACACAACTTCCTTCTCTTGTAACCTTCGCTAGAAGATAATAAACACAACAAGACTGTGTCGTTAATTTATCTGAATCGCTCGTCTCTTTCTTTTTTTTGCATTTCCTTCCATGGTATTTCGATTTGGAGGATTTTTTCCTCTTTCCATTTTCTCTAGTAATGTTTTCATCTTGTCTCCCATTCTTGGGCAGTTCCTTATTACAACGACTGGTTATTTTCGAAATATCTCCATAAAAATCTTTCTTTTTCTTCGGAAGTGTGTGGCTGTTAATCACTCGATGTTTTATTCTGTTTCTGAGCAGTTCATTGCTGCTGACTTCGGATAGATCAGAATCACATACCATTTCTTTGAAGGACTCACTTCAAGTAGGCGTACAAAATGCATTGCTATCTGCAGAGGCATTATGACGTCATTCAAATCTGAATCTCCGCTTTCTTTCCTATTTCCTTTCGTCATCTCTGTTAAGATGACTGCCACGCAACGTTATTCAGATGTTGCTCAACTCTTGGCGCTATTCGATTGCTGCTGTTCCTGTTGCTGTTCTTGCGACTGTCTCTCTTGCAAGAAAATACCAAAGATTACCGGCCACTATGTGCTAATAAGAACTAAAATGCCCAGAAATATATTGTATCTTCTGGCAGCAATATTTCTCTGTATATCAGTGCCGTTGTGGATTAACTACTGTTCTTATACAATAACTGTGCTGGGCCTTCTAACGTTTGTTACTGTTTTATACATACTTGGTCTTTGTGTCATACTTTAAATATTTCAGTACATTTTAATATGTAACACTCACGAATAATAACAATAATAATAATAACAACACCACCACCAACAACAACAGCAACAACAATAATAATAATAATAATTTTCCACGTTATTTTTGTTATTTATGTTTATTATTGTTGTCTCATTTATGTTTACTATTTATATTTTCATTTATGTCTGTTTATTTATTGTCGTTTTACAATTCCAATCCTTCCACTGAATTTCTTAATTTCTAAACAAGTCAGACGTGCTTGGTACCGGAAATGGGTATCGACTATGTACACGTTGAATAACAGATACATGGCATTTATCAGCGGTGTTAAGCAGATGAGGATTCACGGGAATTTGAGGGAGGTAATCCGTATTGTAAGATTATAGCTAAATCTGATTATACAATACTGTTTTTGACAATCTTTTTTTATTTTTAGATTACTACGGACACCAAATCGGAGCCCGTAATTCTAAAACATAGCAGTCTTGGTCAAACATTTTGAATTTTTTTTTTTTTTTTGTTTTTATGCTAAGCAAGAGTTTCGTAACAAAAACTCGAATTAGAAAAACGCTAATTTCACCAGAACGTCTGCTATCAGTGAATTATGGACACTCTACAGTTTGTGGCCTACATAGCTGCCATTATTACAATCCATATATTTCTTAACGTAGAAAAGGAGATTTTTGCCAACAGCATTTATGGTACTTGGACACGAAGCATTCTAGAGATAAACGGAAAATAAATCTAAAACTTTATTTTCGACAATACTAACAAGTTATTTTGATTAATATATCCCTCGCTGCCACTATAAAAAAAAAAGATGAAATAAGGACGTTACTGTGAATACTTTCATATCAACAGACTAAACAGCAAATTTAAAGAAAAAGTTGTTCATGGAAAAGCAAAAAATCTTAAATAGCATTGGCGGCCATATTAGACCTTAACACAGATATTATTTTCTTTAAGAAAAAAGAAAATGAAAAGAAAACTATTTGATAGCAAAACCATAAATTACAAAATCCCTTTAAGGGACAACATAAAGGGCGCCAGGATAAAGAAGAAATATCTTATCAATAATATTTGTTGTCTGTAACAAATATCAAGTAATTTAAGACTCACAGATCAACAATTTGAGTTACATGGCCGCAGCTCTTTTTATCTAAATAGCTAGTTTTTTTCCTTCTGAAAGAATCGTGTTTTATAGCATCCAGTTC
>NC_142945.1:1565836-1580836 GCF_046866305.1 Octopus bimaculoides
CTGAATATGTTGTGATATTTCACATGTATCTTAGGTTGTTATTATCTCCCCCTGATAATCTCACCCTCTCTAGTAAGTCTATTATCTCTCTTTCTCCCCTTCTCTGTGTATATACACACAAAAAACACACGCACATTTACACACAAACACACACAAACATATATGTACATATGTCAATGCATCAATATGAATACATATGTGCATATATATATGTATATATGTATACGTATATATATATATATATATATATATATATATATATATATATAGGCGCAGATGTAGGCATATACACTTAGGTTTACGTATATTTGTGCTATGTAATAGAGATAAAGGGTTTGATAGTAACGTTGATGGAAGTATTTCGCGCGTTTTGTCTCTTGGCAATCTCTCACCACGCCATTTTAAGCAACAAAAACAAAAACAACTACAGCAATAACAACAATAACAAGTGCAGTAGCAGCGGCTGCGACTACAACAACAACAACAACAACAACAATAACAACAACAATAAATACATCGAAATTGCCCTAAACAATGACGTTCGTAGGATTTATCGGCAATCTTTTTCTGTGCCTAATATATTTGTATATACGTCGTTAAATGCACACGCACGCACGCGCACAAACACACACACACACACACACACACACACACACACACGTACACACAAACATACTTAAATGCTCATATACATATATACTCATATACCGGTCGATAAGCATACATATATGATTGTTTATCTATGTACATATATATATATATATATACATGCATGCATTCCTACATACATGCATATACACGCATGCATACATATACATGTGTTCATATACGTTTATGTGGGGATATATATATATATATATATATATATATATATATGCATACATACATATTTATCAATATACACAGACGCTCTTTGTTCCATTATGTATGATATCTTTAATGCGAGCGCTAAGCACAGGAATATCAAGTGAAAGAATATGATATGTATAACATGTTCCTATTAATCTTGGCTCTAAGAGCTCCGAGGATAGCAACAGATCGAGTGTGGATGCAGCATAACTGTCACCGAGGGAACTCGAGAAACGGGAATGTTGCCACCCACGTGAGCGTAATCCAAAATGTCACACACATACTAATATATGTGTGTGTGTTTGTGTACACACACATATATATATATATATATATATATATATATATATATATATATATATATATATATATAATTATGTGTATTTCTTCTATCTTAATGAATAAAAATTCTTCTGATAGAATAAATGGGTTAATAGAAACCAATGTAGCAAAGAACACAAAATAACTGTGGTTAGCTCCTGTTTTTAAGGCAGGAACTCCTTGAAATTTTGGGTATTTGAGTATATTTAAGAATTTAAGGATTGGAGAAAACACATGTTATAATTGCATACTTTATTCCTACATATGTTTCAAAGGATTACAACCTGTGTGATCCATAGGGATCTATCAAAGATCCCTATGGATCACACAGGTTGTAATCCTTTGAAACATATGTAGGAATAAAGTATGCAATTATAACATGTGTTTTCTCCAATCCTTAAATTCTTATATATATATATATATATATATATATGTATATATATATATATATATATATATATATATATATATATATGTATGTATGTATGTATGTATGTATGTGTAGCCGTGTGATGAGAGACCTGTGTGTGTGTGTGGGTGTGTAAGAAATGGAGAGAGAAACACGGTGAATATTACTTGAAATATCAGGGAATATAAGGAAAAACCCAGGTGAAGAATTTATTTTGTAACCTTTCGGAAATGGTAAATCTTTGAGTTGTTTGAATATTTGATGAAGCTTCTCAAAAGACCTGGAACCATTCTTGACATTGATACAGCGAAAACATGGAATTATTTATAATCTTACCATTTTGTGTATTAAAAGATTTATACTTTACATTAGCTGTTAACAAAATCTTAACACACAACACCTTGCCAGTGTAAATTCTAGTTTCGCTCGTCCGAGTTGATTGTCGAGTTATAGCGGTAAATCAGCGCCAAAATCTTACCTTTAGTGTTTTATGAAAAACAATAAATCTTTTATAGTCAGGTGAGGGGTCTCATCACAGGCTGATGAGATCTGACACACATTCCATGTAAACCATGTAAACCAGGTGTGTTTGTCCCATGGTCAAGTGGTCAGCCGCTAAAACGAATCCCAAACTTGCTACTCTTGTGAAGAGGATGTCTGGGCATCCAGCAGGACTAAAAGCGAGACTTGTCGAAGACGGATGAGCTTCTTGTAGGCCAACAGCCATTCAGTTGAAGAAGGTAATGCCGAACCACCCCAATATCTCTGCCAGAAAAAAAGGCGTATATATATATATATATATATATATATATATATATATATATATATATATATATATATATATATATATATATATGTACATATATATGTATATTTGTGTATATATATATGTATATACATTTATATATGTGTATATAATATATCTATCTATCTATCTATCTATCTATTTATCTCTCTCTCTCTCTCTCTCTCTCTCTCTCTCTCTATATATATATATATATATATATATATATATATATATATATATATATACAAACATATATATATATACTCACATATACACACACAAAGGCACGTATATACACATAAACATATATATATATATGTATGGATGTCGGTACTACGAGTGTGCTTGTGTGCATGTATGTATGTATTTGCACATGTGTGACAGCATATGTTGCTGTGTGTGCATTTGTGTGGGTGAGTGTGTGCGCCAAATGGCTGCCAATATCTGTAGACTTAAAAGAAATGAATTAAAAAGAAACAATAATCCAGAGAAAATGGAAAGAGGATGAAAGAGAGAGAGAGAGGGGGGGGTAGCGACTGAGAGAGAGAGAAGGAGAGGGAGACAGGGAGAGAGAATGAGTGAGGGAGCAAGAGCGGTAGACAGTATGAGGAGGAGAGCCAGTGAGTGAAAGAGAGAAAGTGGGAGAGAGAGAGATAAAAAAACAACAAACCTTGAAGGGATTTTGTATTCATCATAAAGACTGGATTGTGACAATGACTCATAGATAATGTGTGTATGTGTGTGTGTATACAGACACATATATGTATGCATTTATGTATGTCTGTTATGCATATATATATATATATATATATATATATATATATATACATCATATATATATATGAATGCATGTATGTATAAATATGTGAACATGTATACGTACATATAACACACACACACATATATTTAGATATATACACGGACTTATATACGAACATATATGCATATATACATACATGCATACATATATATATGTGTGTATATATATGTATGTATTAGTGTTTCAAAGTTATCTATTAGCACTAGACAGAAAGGCAGATACATCGACATGAACACGAACACACAGGCACATACATAC
This sequence comes from Octopus bimaculoides, assembly GCF_046866305.1. NCBI lineage: Eukaryota > Metazoa > Mollusca > Cephalopoda > Octopoda > Octopodidae > Octopus > Octopus bimaculoides. The sequence continues at coordinate 1,569,281 of NC_142945.1, forward strand.
ATGCATAAATACATACATACATACATACATACATACACACGTATATACATATATATATGTGCGTGTGTGTGTGTGTGTGTGTGTGTGTGTGTGTATGTGTGTGTGTGTGTGTGAATGTATATATGTATATACGGATATGATATATATCTAAATATAATTATTAGGGGCATAAGTACAGTTCGGTAACCCTGGCAAGAGTAGTATTCTGGTAAGCAAAGGAAGATCAGTTACTGCACCAGCATGACCGCAGCCACTTGGCTGAAACACATAAATAAATAAATAAATAAATAAATGATTAAAAGGAGCTTTCTGCGAATCTAAGTTATGATCCAGTAAACGTGTTATGAGCCTCGCAGAGTGAAATAGGATTTATTTAGTTTAGGAAAAGACAAGTTAAAGGAATGTAACGAACATTTTCTTAAACGAAAGGTATGCAATACACGCGATATATGCGACACATGCAATAGCATTCACTTCCTCTGATGAGTTAATTTATATGAGGTATGGAATAAACAACGTTCGTTTATGGAAACGTCCGTGACATTGGATTTGATAGTATGTATGTACAGTTAGATAGATAGATAGATAGATAGATAGATAGATAGATAGATAGATAGATAGATAGATAGATAGATAGATAGATAGATAGATAGATAGATAGATATGAGAGAAAGAAATGAGGTTGTGGACGTCGGTCCATAAGTAGTTTTCAACTTCATGCTTCGGGGATTCAGTCGCATAATGCGGCACCTGGAGATTGTGTCTTCTACAAAGCCCCTTCATTGTGAGTGAAGTTGGTAGACGGGAACCGTGTCGAAGCCCGTCATATATATAAATATATTCAGTTGAAGAGCGTAGGTTCGAAACGTTAAAGACTTTCTCTATTCTCGAGCGTTATACTAATACATCCATTTGTTGTTTACACCACATGTCTTCGTCTGTTGTTTTTTTCAGTGGGTGGGTGTGTCTGCGTGCTTGTGTTTTCCCTGACTACCACCGGTGTTGGCTTGTTTACGTCTCCATAACTTAGCGTTTTGACTAAACATTTCAAGGTTGTACCCCAACATTCCAGCAGTCCGATGACTGAAAAGAGTCCTGAGACAAACACTCACACACACATACACATATATATGTATGCATACGTGTGTGTGTGTGTGTGCTTATATCTATATGTGTGTGCATGTGTGTGTGTGTGTGTGTACATACACACACATATAGATAGGCAGGTCGGTAGGCAGACAGACAGTCACACAGACAGACAGACAGACAGGCAGACAGACAGACAGGCAGACAGACAGACAGACAGGTAGATAGATAGAGAGAGAGACAGAGAGAGAGAGAGACAGAGAGAGAGACAGAGAGAGAGAGAGACAGAGAGAGAGACAGAGAGAGAGACAGAGAGAGAGACAGAGAGAGACAGAGAGAGACAGAGAGAGACAGAGATAAACATAGGTTTCCACAGACTAGTTGTGTCTGTCACGTAAACAGAAGGCACACAGACCGACCGACTGACCGAACGACAAGCTGACACAGACACACACACACACACACACACACAGAGGAAGATAAACAGTAAATAAATCTGTAATAATGTAAGGTGGGGTGGGTGGGTGGGTGGAGGGCGAAACGAATGAAACAACGACATTCAGCTGCCACATCTTGAGTGACGCGATCACCTGGAAAGGTTGGCAAACATGAAAAGTGACAGCCATTGAATTACATTGATCACGAAGTTGTTGCTTGTTTTCTCAATAAAATGAAGATTATTGTTTCTAACAATGGAAACGTTTCTCTGTAGACAATCAATTGAGGAAAACAATTAAATAAGGAAGAAAGGATGTGTGTGTGTGTGTGTGTGTGTGTGAGTGTGTGTGTGCATTTGTACGTTTGTATGTATAGATTTATGTTTATTATATAGGTAAGTATAATTGTTTCTATTATAGGCACAAGACCTGAAATTGGGTGGGTGGGGATAGTCGATTACATCGACCACGGTACTCAACTGGTATTTAATTTATCGACCCCGGCGGAATTTGAACTCAGAACGTAGCGTGCACACACACACATACATATATATAAATACTTACATATATATAAATATACATACATATATATATATATATATATATATATATATATATATATATATATATATATATATATATATATATATATATATATATATATATATATATATAGGTAAGTGGTAGATTTGCCTCGATCCTTCAGGGGTAGTCTGAAGCATCCAAGCAACCAAGGGATGTTTAAATCCGGAGGCACATATATATACATATACCTATTTATATATATATATTTATAGATATACATATATATATTTATAGATATACATGTATACATATATATATATATATATATATATATATATATATATATATATATATATATATATATATATATATATATATATATATATATATATATATATATTCATATATACATATATGCATATATTCATATATACGTACATATATGTATAGAAGCATTCACGCAAAAAGAACGCACATGCTTATTACATTTACACAGTAAAATCCAATATGGCTGCCTGCTATCATTTTGGGTTCCGATAGTAGTAATGTATAGTGTTGCCAGTTCTAGAACTACGGAAACACCATTGTTAACGCTGGTTGTATTTCCTGTTCCATACTTCGGAAAACACTCCTACAAATTTTCCTAAGAAAAATTTATATATATATACATATATATATATATAATATATATATACATGTATGTAGATATATATATATAATCCAAAAACGAAACAAAACCAATTAACTAACCATCCTTAAAATAACTCGCAGGAATTACCATAACCAGTTATTTTAGCATGGTGTAATAGCAAGCAATCAGATGTGTTTGTTTGTTGTTGTTCTTATTGCCATCCATAGTTGTCGCTGTTCTCAATTGTCAAGATGGCGGAATTTGTCGATGGAACATTGAATGATGATAGTCTGTGTTATTAACTGGTGGTTATATTTATGTGTAATGTTGTTGTTGTGGTGGTGATGGTGGTGGTAGTGCTTGTTGTTGTTTTTGTTGTTGTTGTTATCTAGACGATATCAATGTGATAAATTCTGTTATAATTTACCATAACTGCCACGAATATTTCCATATAAAGTAAGTAACAACATGCTTCACAATAACTTTTTATACTGCAAGAGAGGCAATCTCTGGCATTCCTCCTCTCTCTCCCCCACTTAATAAGTATGTGTTTATGTTGTGTGTGTGAATATGTGTATACATATGCATGCATATAAACGTGTGTGTGTGCACAAATATGCATGTATGTATATATATATATATATATATATATATATATATATATATATAGTTACAAAAGACTAGCTTTCTCGTATACACGTTTATTTATGCATATAAATACATACACGCATATATATATATATATATATATATATATATATATATATATATATATATATATATAATACACTCAATACACAGACATATATATACATACATACACACATACATACATACATACATACATTCATACATACATATACATGCAAGCATATAAATTTAAATCTGATTTATTAAGCTGTATAAACGTACAACGCCATTGATAGTGTAACATATAAGAAAACCGCCTTAATACGCACTCTAAGAAAGAAAAAACAAGAACTCCAACAAAAAACGAAATTTCTCACCATTCCTCTTTTTCTTATTGGTACCTTTGTCTTACAATTCCCAATCCATTCTCTAAACTTGAAGAATTTCGCACGACATTGTGTCAAGTTTCGCTGATTTGTTTTGGTTTGGGTTGTGTTTCTCTTATGATTTTGACATATCTTCTCTTCTTGAAGTCTGTGATGGACCAGAAGTAATTCTGATGAATAGCGTCGGTGCCAAAACACCAAGACGTCTGTCAGGAATCTACAAATGATTTGATTCCCATGTTTAAAGGTGTTCATGTATGTTTATACATACATACATACATACATACATACATATATATAACACGCATACATATATATATTACATACACAAACACACGCATGCACACATATACACACATATATACATATATTCATATATATATGTATATACGAATATATGTGTATATATATATATATATATATATATATATATATATATATATATATATAATATGCATATACAAAAACATATATCTACATATAGAAAGACAGACACACAGGCAGACAGACACACAGACAGACAGACAGACAGACAGACACACAGACAGACACACAGACAGACACACAGACAGACACACAGACAGACACACAGACAGACACACAGACAGACACACAGACAGACACACAGACAGACACACAGACAGACACACAGACAGACACACAGTTAGATAGATAGATAGATAGATAGATAGATAGATAGATAGATAGATAGATAGATAGATAGATAGATAGATAGATAGATAGATAGATAGATAGAAAAACAGACGACAGACAGAAAGGCAGACGACAGATAGATAGATAGATAGATAGATAGGTACGTGTGTGTGTCTGGTTTTATAACTCATACTGGGTATGAGGGAAAAAACGACGGTTTTTTGTATACATTCACTTACACACACGCACACAAATATATATATATATATATATATATATATATATATACACACACATGTATATACATTTATATACATACACACACTCACATTTATATATATATATAATGTGTGTGTGTATATGTATGGTGAAGAGTTTAAATCTGTTGGGAGCGGTTGGAGATTCATTGCATTATTTGTATTCTGTGTTTCACGTGATGTTTATCAAGCATTGTGAATACAGTTATATCCAAAACGTAAGAGGTTGATTCTGATTGATATCGATATGTTACATGATTGAATACTTTAGGGATCGAAGGTGAATTGACTACGATAGTGTAAAGATACGTAGTCCATACCTTGGGCCATCAAGGTATGGTCTTTGTTGCCTATATTTAAATTTTTTGCGTTTCTACAATATTTTTTAACTTTTAATCATTCTCGAACTGGACAGGCATATAACATCAAGCCAGCCGACACGAAATATATCTTGTGAGACTTCTTTAACGATGTACCTGAAGAGACCCAGACTGATGGATCGAAACATATGTTGTACTTAATAAAAGTCTAATACGAAATCCATCTCCTACTGTCAATTAATACTATCACCTTGACTGCCACTGCGAAGTCCCTGAAATAAATCCGACGGAAGTGTCCCACAACTGCGGATGACACCAGGTAGCCTCAATTGTGCCGGTGCTCTACTCAACATTTAAACACACTAATCGAATTATACGTATTTGTCTAAATTTTTCTATTATTATGCACACACACACACGCACACATGCATGCATATATACATACACACGCATGCACACACACACACATGCATACATACATATATACATACGTACGAATATACACTCATGCACACACATACATACACATATATTACATTGAAGATAGTGAAGTAGGGAACTGAAGTAGGGAGGTGTAGGGGAGAAGAAGCGGGATTGGGGTGGGGGTGTTACCTATTTCGTTTTCCGTTTTAATCTTTCTTATTTGTTTTTGGTTTTTATTTCTAATTTTTCTTCATGTTTATGATTTTCTTCTAGTTTTCTAAAATATTCTCAGCATATTCTATTGTATACATTTTACACCCACGCACACATACACACACAAGCATACACATACACAGCAAACCGACACACGTACAATGCACATTGTGCAACACACACATCAAATTCAACATAAACATTCACTAACACACGCGAACACATTCACATACACAAACATACACACACGTGCACACACACACATACACAGCCTCATAGAAACCCAAGCAGCGCTAGAATTGGTTTCAAGTGGTTTTGGGATTTTATAATTGATTAAACTGATAGAGAAATGTTTAAAATTATGCTCCAACTCCCAACTGACACTCGATAAAAATATAATTTGACGATTCAAAATACTATTTCATTGGGTTGAAGCTTCAACTTCGAAATTCTAATCTTAAATTTTATTTTATTTGGACTCTTCAGTATTTTTCCTTGGTTTCTGAAGTTTTGATATTTCAAATCGAAAAAAGAAAAAGGAATGAATTTGCGAAAATAAAGCAAAGAAACAAATTTTGAATTCAAATTTCTAACTTTACTAATTGTCACAAGAGTTTCATTCTACATCTTTAGATAAGTATTTCTTTTTTCGGCTTCCATTTCCAAAAATCTAAACCAAACATTCTTTTGTTTTTTCTATCAATAATAAAGATAAAGAATGTTACATGAAAGAATCTCGAATGCGGATATGTAACAGAATGGCAGCATTTATACATGAGAAATACTAACACGCAATCAAGGAAATGTTAATGTCTTAGCGGAGAACTAATCTGCTGGTGGAATATCGACCACATTCGAAGCATCCTTGGGCAGCGGTTAAGCTCTCGGTCTAGTGCCTCAGTTCATCTCTTATCCTAAAAACCAGTGGCATTCCAGCCGTGACTAACTCTTCATTTGGGTCTATTATATAATGTTCGTTATTAATTGAAGACGGTAGAGGAACTTAAAGATTTGTCTGTGACTAGTTCACCCTTTTTAGGGATTTTGTTTAAAGTTCCTTTTATAAGAAAACATTCTCTCTCTCTCTCTCTCTCTCTCTCTCTCTCTCTCTCTCCACACGCACACTTTCTCTCTCTCACTCTTTCACAGATATTAGCACACAAATCTAAAAACGAAGAAACCACAAACACATACGTAATACATACTTAGCAGGCAATACGCTTCTTTACAACGATATATACTTATGTGTGTGTGTGTGTGTGTGTGTATGTGTACACACACTCTCTCTCTCTGTCTCTCTGTCTCTCTCTCTCTCTCTCTCTCTCACACACACATATATGTATGTATGTATGTATGTATATACCCATGTATAAACGCAGATATACGTATGTGCGTCAACCCTCGCCCCTTTTCGCACCCACACCTGTTTCTGATTATAAGGGCTGATTAAGCCGTGAAGATTTTAAGATTTTTGCCTATTTAATGTAAGTGTGAGAGAGCGATTTCTAAGTCATACGCCTAGAAGCAAAGAATAAAATATTTGATACGACCGAAAATTAATCGAATGTAGCATGCACATTACAAGATTCCCAAATCAGCTTCTTTTATCTTTTAACGTATAATTAAATTCATCGTTTGGCCATTTTAGGATCCAGGCTTCCCTTCGACTTCCAGCTTCTGTTCATCTACCTCAGGGTATGTGGGTGGGTACGTGGTATGTGTGTATACATGTACATATACATGAATATATATACACATATACATTTATATATGCGTGTATATATATATATATATATATATATATATATATATATATATATATATATATATATATATGCATACATATACACACATATATAGCTATTGAAATACTTTACTGATTGATGGAATATTCTCTATAATGATACAGCATAATATATCGTATCTCATTATAGCCTATCACTTCATTTTACGCATACTGTGTCAAATACTTCATACGTACATACACATACGCACACGCCGCACACACGCAAGTACACACACATGCATACGCACATATTTAGATAAATAGATAGATAGATGCGTGCATTCATATACACACATAAATATGTATTGCACACATACATGATGTATGTGTTTGGCTATATATATTAATACATGAAGTGCACGTATGTTGGTATGTAGATAAGTGGATATACAGACAGATAGACAAACAGACAGACAAACAGACATACACTCGTGTATCAAAGGAACATAGATTACATAATTACAGGTATATATACACCTTCATATACGTGCAAAGTAACTCATTCACAGATTCAGTAATTCCAAAGCAAAAAGTGCCATTTTGTGAGCGGCTTAAATTCTGCCAAAAAGAATTTTTATAAATCTCGATGACAAACAGACATTCGTGTATCGAAACCTAGGCTTTCTTCCACCTGGAATGAATATTGTTTTAAAAATCAGCCCAAACCAATGCCAATGTTGGAAATATAGGCAAAGAAAGAGACAGATTAACATGGATTTAGCAAATCCAATCTGGAAGCGGAACGGTGGAAATAAGGCGAGACTTTCTAAAGTTTGACGTGTAGACTTTGCCCCGTTTCCTTTCAACTTTTACTTGTTTCAGTCATTAGATGGCAGCCATGCCAGGGCACCGCCTTGAAGAACTTTTTAATCGGACGGATCGACCACAGTACTTATCCTTTTAAGGGCTGGGACTTCTTCTATCAGATACGGGGATGTAAACGCACCAACACTGGTTGTCAAGCAGTGGTGGAGTCAAGCACACACACAAACACGACGAGTTCCTTTTAAGCTTCTACAAATCAAATCCACTAACAAGGCTTTGATCAGCCAGAGAACACTTGCCCAAGGTGCCACACAGTGGGACTGAACGCGGAACCATGTGATTGGGAAGCAAATTACTCACCCTATAGTCACGCCCGTTCCAGCAAATTCCAGCGACGGGGCTTAGTCAACTGATTACAAAATGTTATTCCGTCAACTATATTGGTTCGTTTCTTTCCATATTTACCATTCATATAATCGGTATTTTCGCCAGGATTTACTGTTCGTATTGAATGTTATCTGCATTAAGAGGATAATGTTTTCTGATATCCTGACCCATAAATTCTGTCAACCAAGATATTGTATGGAATGTTGACTTGGTATTTGACAGGGCTCCCTGGGACCCTTGTTCACTAAACATACGTACATATATGTGTGCATGTGCCTCTGTGTGTATGTGTGTGTGTATGTGTTTGTGTGTGTGTATATATATATATATATATATATATATATATGTGTGTGTGTGTGTGTGTGTGTGTGTGTGTGTGTGTATCTATATCTATATCTACACACACACGGACGCACACACCCACCAACACATATATATATAGCATGTTTGTATATATACATACATATATATATATATATATATATATATATATATATATATATATATGCTTACGGTACATGTTCCATACAAATATACAAATATAGGCGAATGTTGTATTTAGCCTACGACATATAATATCATAATATATTTAAAAACAAAATTTATTGCATAATATTTTCTAATGGAATAAGTTATGAGAGAGATATCTCTTTTCAACAAACATGAGATATGCTGTGAAGTTGTTAAAAGTAAGGCAGAATTTCATTTGAGAACTAACATATTATATCGTAATATTCTATAAAGATATATTTGATATCCATAATGGTATGTTTATTCACAGGAATAAATAAACCCTGCAGATATCCACAGAAGAAACTGCCGTCAAACTAACAGAAAAAAAAGCCATCTACGATAGTATTAATATCGGTTTTATGATACACTCAAACGCCATTTTGAATTGATAAACATTTTTTCTCTCTCGCGAATATCAATGCTTTACCGTGGTATATTCGGTTCGCCTGTTTCAATATTTATGTTACGTATACCATTTAGTTAGATGTATGTGTGTGTGTGTGTGTGTGTGTGTGTGTGTGCGTGCGTGCATGCGTGTGTGTGTGTGTGCGTGTGTGTGTGTGTCTGTATCCAAGAATACAAATATATTCAATAATATGCCTTGGTATGCACAATCATATGCATTCATACGTGTATATATATATAAAATATATATATGCATATATATATATGCGTATATATATATATATATATATATATATATATATATATATATATATATATATATATATATATATATATATATATATATATATATATATATATATATACATATATATATATACATATATATATATATATATATATATATATATATATATATATATATACATACATTTATATATATATATACATATATATACATACATACATATATATACATACATATATATAGGCAAATCCAGATTGCTTTACGTTTATGTTGATGTGGTTATATAGATCCCGTTACTCATATATTTCGCACACACACATACACACACACACACACACACACACACAGGTTTGCTCGTATTTATCCTCATATATAGCACACTTTCATAATTTCTGTTCTTATGTAAAATACACACACGCACGCACGCACGCACGCACGCACGCACGCACGCACGCACATATGTTTGTATCCATGTATGCCTATGCGTTGTGGGTGTGAGTTTTATTAATGTTTAAACATATCGCATGAATATATATTTCATTTTATGCATAACACAGAGAAAGACACTGGCATACAAATGCATACACACACACACACACACATACATACATACATACATACATACATACATACATACATACATACATACATGCATATTTTTGTGAGTTGGTTTGTGAGAAATTATTTGTGCCTGTCTGGATATGTGCAAAATATTGAAATATATTCAGTGAATATATATTGCCATTTATTCAACGACACACACACCCGCCCTGCCCCCTGCACACACACCCATGCACACATAAGCACACACACACACACTCATATATATATGCGCATCCATACGTATACTCACGCGTAGACATACATATGGACATATTACATATATGTGTATGTGCATGATTATATTCAAATATTTATGTATATGCATACATATGTCTCTCTCTCTCTCTCTCTCTCTCTCTCTCTCTCTCTCTCTCTCTCTCTCTCTCTCTCTCTCTATATATATATATATATATATATATATATATATATATATATATATATATATATACATGTATATATATGTGTGAGTGTGTGTGTATATGTATAGACATATATGAATGCGTGTGTGTGTGAGTGTGTGAATTGTATTCCAATTACTTGGATCGCCGTGCTGATGGAGTATGTGATGCAACCTGCTCGCAGCTGGGGAAGATATTTCACTCAAGAGAATTCAATAAGCATTACAGGTATACGAGTAGCAACCTGCATGTACAAAAAAGGCATACGGGTACATGATTGATGACAACTTGCACTTGGGTAATGATACTCTGGTACATGAATAACGACATTTGTGCGACACACGAGAAGATGAATTGTTTGTCGCACGATTATATAAAATTATTCATCACGCTAAATTTTATATATTTTTAGGCAGATTTTTAACTGAGACCCACGTAATCAACATTAAACGTGGACATAGAAATAGATACCCGTTTGTCTTTTTAATAAATCGCTATGCAAAAGAGGACTCTGCGACAAAATTATCCAGAAACAACGAGATGGAGAACACGATGAGTAATAGAAATGAATTTAAACCATTCTCCGATGCAGCAGCTATTTTGCTTTAAAGACTGTCACATACGGATAAAATGTCGCCAAGTATTTTGTCCGGCGTACTAATCATTCTGCCCACTCGCCACGTTAGTAACGATAACAATTCTTTCTATTCAAGGCACAAGGCTTGAAATTTGTGGGAGGAGGACAGTCGATTACATCGACCCCCAGTGTTCCACTGCTACTTATTTGATCGGCCCCGAAAGGATAAACGGCAAAGTCGATCTTGAACTCAGAACGTAGCGGCAGTGGAAATACCACCGCTAAACATTTCGCCCGGTGTGCTCGTGGTTCT
>NC_142945.1:1590836-1595836 GCF_046866305.1 Octopus bimaculoides
ATGAACCATACGCTGTTATTTTGTATACCTAAACTTTTCCGGAACATTGGTATCAGAAAATGTTGTTTTTGTCGTTGGTTAGACCCTATGCCAGTATCATGTTCGGGCAGACCTATGAACAAATGCGTTCAAGCCATGATCACCACTTCATATTAATCTAGAGCTTCGTTATCATTCTTTTCTAAAAATGGCTGTTATTTGCAGAAAATTTAGCTGATATTGCTAGCAAATACAGCAATTACATAGAACCATTCTCTCTTATTAATTCTCATTAATTCTGCTTGTATGAAAGGGAAAATAGACGTATTTACCCACATCCTGCCCCTGCATGGAACTTTCATGGATAACTTTCCTTGTGCGATGAATTGTCTTCCTCGTTACAGACCAGCGAACTCTAGCGCCACTCGTCCTGACTGCTTGTGACGGGGCGGGTTTTTTTAAAAGAGACTAAGGATACGAGAAGGGATTAGACCGGGCGATGGATTAATGTTCAAGGTAGTCTCTAACATGGCTGAAGGCTGGATGGCCATAGCTGGAACATCTTTGACCATAGATCTGATCGATCAAGGATGGTTTGGAGTTAACAAAAACAGCAACAGACTATTATGGGCGAGATGGACACAGCTATTAGGCGTTAAATTGTTGTTCTTTAACCCTTGGTTGACCCAGCTTGATCAGAACTATAATCAAAACCATTCTAGCCGTGGCCACCAAGTCTTCTTCGGTTACCTAGGATTACATTATCCAATGTCTCTTCCCTATTTTAAAACATAGACTGGGGAAAATTTATCTGTTGTTTTTACTAAGTCAATCAATTAGAAGTTCTTTGGTTGACTCGTGAGAGTTATGTGTCTTGCCTAAGCAATTCATCCTTATGCCGTTGACAGAACTTGAACTCTTGCGTTCGTTTCTGGTTGTCGTGTACACCGTATCCCTTCGGCCATCGTTGATTACATTTCTCCGATTGCTAATTACAATATGTCGGTGGTGAGTCCATCGATTCCTTAATTTAATTATGGCAACGAAACAAGAGTTGTTGGCGGTCAAAATGTTAAAGTTGGTGTCTGGAGTTGGATGAGTCAGAAAACTGGGTGTGTCTTGTCTCTCAAGACAGCATGCAACGATCCCCTTCCCTCGCGCACATATCGACCCAACCTCTACCCACACATACACCTCTACCCCAGTATTCTACAGTTTCTAGAATATTCAGTTACTGACAGTTGCACTGTGTTCCTCAGTGAAATCTACCCAACAACCACTAGTTTGATCAGAATCGATTTCATCTAAAACTAGTAATCTAATTTCAACCATATCGATTCCTGTAATTACATACAAATCGATTAATTTGTAACCATGTTAGGCTCAATAACCAATCACCCCACCCCCGTCCCATATTCTACCAACTGTTGTTGTTGTTGTTGTTGTTGTTGTTCATCAGTTATAGTCTGTGAAGATGCATGGTTTAGTGGTTAGGGGCATTTAGCTGACGATTGTAAGATCAGGAGTTCGATACCCAGCAGCACATTGTGTCCCTGAGCAAGACACTTCATTTCACGTTGTACCAGTCCATTCAACTGGCAAAAAAATGAGAGTAGTACCTGTAATTCAATGGGCCAGCCTTATCACACTCTGTGTCATGCTGAACCTCCCAGAGAACTATGCGTACTTGTGGAGTACTCAACCACTTGCATGTTAATTTCGGATCATCTGGAACATTCGTCGTGGTAAGCAGCAAGGTCCCAATTTCCCTTAGCAGTTCCGGTGATGAGATACGAAAACAAACCGTGGAGATTATGTCTGGTCCGGAAATTAATAATGGATTTTCCATTTCTTTTTTCTTAACACCATTTCTTGTCTTTTTCGTCAAAGATTGTCATATTTCTGGAAATGAATTAGGTTCAGGAATACAATACAATAGATTTGCTTAAGTTTTGTAATAATTAAGATAAGTAATTAACTGGCCATGTACACATACTACTTTATACACACTCACACACACACACACACACACACACACACACACACACACACACACACACACACACACACACACATACGCACGCACGCAAAAACATGTATAAATGTGTTTATGTATATATGTATACATGTATATCCATGTGTGTGGATATTTACTTTATGTATATGCATATACAAAATATACGCGTGTGTATGTATGCATGCCTGTTTACCTGAATATGGATACATACATGTATGTGTGTGCGTACTAGTACGTATGTATCTAGCTACCTATGTATATATATATATCATACACACACACACACACACACACACACACACACACATATATATATATATATATATATATATATATATATATACACATACATACTTACATACATACATACATACATACATACATACATACATACAGGCCAAAGAGAATTGACGAGAGAGAAGTTAAGTTAGAAATAAGAAACTTGCAGCGTAAAAGACGGAGACAGACAGGCAGACAGGCAGGCAGGCAGGCAGGCAGGCAGGCAGACAGACAGACAGACAGACAGACAGACAGACAGACAGGCAGGCAGGCAGGCAGGCAGGCAGGCAGGCAGGCAGACAGACAGAGTGAAAGTCGGTTGCCCGAATCCAGTGAAGCGGTGACCAAGGAAAAGTGAGTCATTTAAATTGGGTTTTGTTGAGGTCTTCTCAACCAATTCATCATTCATTGAATGAGATTAAAATCTTATTAACGTTTAACAACTGTTTGGGACGAGATATTGAACACTTAAAATATGGTGGCATGCTTGCTAAACAAATCACTGATCCACCATTGGATAGCAAGTGCCAGATCCAATATTATGATCTCTGCCATTCCGACAAACTGTTTGCTATTTTGCCCCTACTCACCCAACCCCCACTCCCGCTCCACCAAATTATGACCCCGCCATATTTAAAAATACTTTCTTTTTCCTTGTTTTTCTTTTGGGTCCACTCTACCGTTCAGTTCTTCCCCTCTCTTTCTCTCTCTTTCTCTCTCTTTCTCTTTCGTCCAAATAGTAAATTTGCTTTCCAGTGTGCTTATCTATGTATGGATGTGTATATATGTATGCGTATCTACTCATGTGTGCATGTGTATGTATGTGTGTGTGTCTGTGTATGTGTGTACGTATGTGTGTGTATGTATATGTGTATGTATGAATGTGTGTGTATGCATGTATGTATGTGTGTGTATGTATGCATGTGTCTGCATGAATGTATGTATGCATGTGTGTATGTATGCATGCATGTAGTTATGCATCGCATGTATCTGGCTATTTCGGAGTCCTACCCTTCATTCTCACCTGCTAACACTATCCTTCTTCTTCTTCTTCTTCTTCTTCTTCTTCTTCTTCTTCTTCTTCTTCTTCTTCTTCTTCTTCTTCTTCTTCTTCTTCTTCTTCTTCTTCTTCTTCTTCTTCTTCTTCTTCTTCTCGTTATTCCTCATGTTGTTTCAATCTTTATTCATTTGTCTGTCACAATTCGCCAGAAGAAGAAGAAGAAGAAGAGCAACAGCAGCAGCAACTGTAACGACAATAACAACACTAATAACAGTAAAATAAAAACTGTAACAACAACAATAACAACAATAACAATAATAACTGCAGTATCCAGAAGAGTAAGCGCAGTAATTACAAGAGCAACAACAGAACTATCAACAACAACAACAACAACAACAGCAACAGCAACATTTCAATAATCATGAATAATTCCATGAAGCAACGGTCATAAATAATGGTAATAACTCTTTCTTTGGTATAAAATGGTCAATGTTGGTTTCGCTCAGTCGTTGATACACACCAATGAGCATGCCTGTGTGTATATATGTGTGTGTGTGTGTGTGTGTGTGTGTGCGTGTGTGTGTGTGTGTGCATGCGTAGAATCAAGATGTACTTTAATATATATTTGTCGCTGTTTCTGATTTACAACTCAATATAATGACTTTATCTTCAGTCAAACACACACACATACACATACATATAGCGACTCATACACACACACACACACACACACACACACACACACACACACACACACACACACATAGACATATGTATATATGCAGACCTATACACATATACAAATATCAAGAAAAGCAAATACATACAAAAGTTTAAAACAAAAAAAAAAAAGAAAACGACGGAACTCTTACTCATTGAATCTATGCAAAGTTTATTTATTCGCCGTTCGGCGATGATTCAATCTGTTGCAACTCACAGCTTCACAATATATGGATTTGTGTGTGTGTGTGTGTGTGTGTGTGTGTGTGTGTGTGTGTGTGTGTGTGTGTGTGTGTGTGTATGTGTGTGTGCGTGTGAGCCTTTATGTGCGTGCGTGTGTGTCTGTGTATACATATAATTTACGAACACGTATGTGCAGGCAGAATATATGTACGTATATATATATATATAGATATGTGTGTGTGTGTGTGTGTGTGTGTGTGTGTGTACATATATATGATACACACACACACGCGCACACACACACGCACGTACACATTTATCTATCACTTGCTTTCTCTGTGTGTATGTGTGTGTGCGTGAGTGTGTTTTGCACATAACCTTATAACCCCGACGCAATTTCCTGAGTAACCCCACGACATTTTAATTTTATTATTCGGTTTTTAAACTTTATTTGATCTTATCGTACCCCATGTCTATCTGGACGACCCATGGCCCGGGGCTAGGGAATAGGCAATGGGTGGAGGAAGATAATGTGGTTGAAAAATGTGGTTTCGTGAAGATTAACAAACGAACATGTAAGGATGAGTGGTGATAACCAGGACTAAAGAGTGGTGGATTGGTTTGAGGTTGCGACACAGATCATGTGAGGAGGTGTAGGTTAGGTGTAGTGAAGCTAGAACGGAAGAGAAATTGAAGTGTTTGAGTGTAGTAAATAGATAATGTGTACGTATAGGTGGTGGAGGTGTAGAGCAATGTTTATGTGGAAAAGACATAAGTGTAATGGACGTGATGGCGTTTGTTGAAATGTGAGGGTTTCGTTTC
>NC_142945.1:1603336-1608336 GCF_046866305.1 Octopus bimaculoides
TACATGTACGTATTTATGATACGGTGAAAATATGTGTAAATTTAGTGAAAGTGCACGTGTGTTTATATACATGCATACATACATACATACATAAAGAAATAAAGAAAGAAAGAAAAAAAAAAGAAAGAAAGAAAGAAAGAGAATGTACGTATGTACTATGTGCGTATGTACGTATGTGTGTGTGTGTGTTTGAGTAAGGGATATGCCGGTATATATGCCAAGCTAATCATGGGAATATCGATTCTTCGAAGATTGATTACAAGTTGGTGTTGCGTTTGTTTTGTTTTATTAAAACCCTTATCTTTCTGGTCGAAATCTGTTCTTGTGTTCCTCCCAGTTGGCACAGCAGTCATGGCATTGGATAAAATATGTTCCTCATAGAGACGGAGTAAGGTGGTAGAAGAGTCATTTTAGCTTTAGAATGGGTTTAAGAATTTTACAGCAACAACAGAAACTTTCTAACTAAAAACAAAACAAAAGAAAGAAAGCACAAAGTTAAACATGTCGGTTAGAGCCAGCTGTCCCACTCAAAGTGATGCGTCATCGAGTCGCTGTGCATTCTGGGAAGAAAGAAACTCATTAGATTTATGGCTAGAGACACAATGCATTAAACCATCGTTCTAAATTGATAGCATATCCTGTGGAGAGAGAGAGAGAGAGGGGGGGAGGGAGAGAGAGAGAGAGAGAGAGAGAGAATGCAACAAATGCAACAACTACATCAACATGTTCGCATATTCACACGTATCATACATATTCCCCCCATACACACACATGCGCACTGATGCGCACTCTTTTCTCATAAAGAACATACATAAATATATATATATATATATATAAACTAAATAACCGTCAAGAAAAATACTGACTTTTTGGGTTTTTTTCTTTTTTTCCCTTAAAAACATCTGTCTGCATCGTTTTCGTTATAGTTTTTTTTTTTTTAATCCAAACGCCTATTGAACGTTTGAACAGTTTCATTTTCTAAAATTATAACTTTATTACAATCATCATCATCATCACCATCATCACCACCACCACCATCATCATCATCTTCATCATCATCATCATCATCATCATTATTATTATTATTATTATTATTATTATTATTATTATTATTATTATTACTTTATTTTAAGGACTAGTTAAGATGTGACACATTGCGCTTAATGTCAAGCTTGGCATTTCCACTAATACGGCAACATCCTTATTCCAAATGATAATACGTTATGGAGAGAGAGAGAGAGAGAGAGAGAGAGAGAGAGAGAGAGAGAGAGTAGAGAGGGGGAGAGAGAGTAGAGAGAGAGAGAGAGAGAAAGAGACCGATAGTAAATTACTGTTAATCTCAGCGGATATCACGCGCCATTGCAGCTAATATGTTTTGCAGTTTAATCGGATAAGCCGGTTGATACATCCAATTATACTCAGCTAATAGTTTTGATGTTCTTTTTCCTTGTCTCAGTTTTATTTCCTTAGCTTCTACGTTTAGTTGTTTCTTTGTTTCTTATTGTTGTTGTTGTTGTTTAGCCAGAATTCTCCGACACCATGTCCTACTGTATTCAATTAGAGTTTAGGTAACCCTATGCTCAAAAGGAAAAGGACATGGCAGCCACGGCTGGAATGCCTCTGACCATCTCTGCTTGTTTCTATAACCGTCTGTCAGTCTGGTTTGTCTAACCGCCCGTACGTCTGCCTGCCTGTCCGTCTACATATCCGTCTGTCTGTCTATCTGACTGTCACTCTCTCTCCATCTCTCTCTCTCTATCTCTCTCTCTCTCTCTCTCTCTCTCTCTCTCTCTCTCTCTCTCTCTCCAGTCTCTCACTGTCTTTCTTCCTCTTCCTCTCTGCCTATTCAGGACCTACTCAGGGCTAAACTACAACTGAAATTACAGAATTATATGAATATATTCATCATTACAATTGACATTTTTGACCAACTCTCTCTACCTCTCTCTCTTTCTCGCGCTCTACTTCTCTCTCTCTCTCTTTCTCACTATCTTCCTCTTCCTCCCCCCTCTCTCTCTCTCTCTCTCTCTCTCTCTCTCTCTTTCTCACTATCTTCCTCTTCCTCCTCTCTCTCTCTCTCTCTCTCTCTCTCTCTGCTTAACCAGGACCGACTCGGAGTTAAACAACGACCCACTCTACAGAAATCCAAGAACATATTCATTCATTCAAAATGGCGCTAGAGGAATTGACGCTTTTTTTTGTCACCCACCCGACCGTCCCCGTTCAGAAATGAGGCGGATTCCTATTGATATATAAACTACTGTATTGATTCATCCAACAGATGGCGCTAATGGTTTATCTTCAGGCACAAAACAGATATTTCTTTTAATTGATCACAATCATAATGTTGCATAATTACTGCTTTTCACACTGCTATTGCAATTGTTGTTGTTGTTGTTGTTGCTGTTGTTGTTGCCGTTGTCGTTAATGTTGTTGACATGACCGCGGATGTCCCAGTTCCTGGTGTTATTTTAGTTGTTAGTGCAACTGTGCTTGTTGTCATTTCTGTAGTAGTAGTAGTAGTAGTAGTAGTAGCTATTGTTGTTCTCTATACATTTGATATTCTTTATCGTATTATTACTGTTGTTTCATTATTTACATTATTTACATTTGACGGATATTTGTCCTCATCTTGTTTGTTGTTAACACAACGTTTCGGCTGGTATACCCTTCAGCCTTCATCAGGTGTCTTGGGGAAATTTCAAACCTAGGTTCTCATTCCTAAGGTATTTTTCGATGTTATTATTATTATGTTGTTGTTTTTTTTCATCTCTCTACAAATTTTCTTCCATTTCTCGCCGAGTGTCACATATTTTACAGATAAATTCCTCTATTTACATAATATGGAGGTCTCTTTCCTTCTTTTGTTGTCCTTCCTATCAATATATTCCTCTGTCTCCTGTTCCTGAAGAAGAGCTTTGCTCGAAACGTAAAACACCCTTTCTTTCCTTCCTTGAGCGTCTTATTAATACTTTGCAAGTACCACAGGCTCGGGTTGTTGTTTTTTCTTGTCTTTTTTCTCCGTTTTTTTAAATCAATTTATATATATATATACATACATACACACACACACACACACACACACACACACACACACACATATATATATATATATATATATATATATATATATATATATATATATATACATTATAATAATTACCGACATAAATACACACATACATACATGCACGTATGCATAAATATATACATACATACACATACATGAATACATACATACATACATATATACATACATACATACATGCATACATGCATACATAGACTGAGAGACAGAGAAAGAGAGGAATAGAATGGTAGAGAAACCAGGACAGACAGGACAAAGAAAACCCCAAAAAGAAATAATAAAAAGCCAATCAGATACAAAGAAAAAAACATATCGATGTTGTTTTTTTCCTCCAGTACAAATATTTTCCTAGGAAAATGGCGGTGTGTATAGCTATAACCAATAACATATGCAAATATATCATAGAAAGTGATGAAAAAAATTTCATCAAGTTGAATAGAAAAAGCATCGAAAGTGAGAGCTGGTATCACATTTAACAAGAAAACACAAATTTGCTAATGTCAACACTCTTAATTCCCTATCTTTTCAAACAAAATTTGTGTCGAAGGAAAACGAAAGCAAACATGGCCGACAAATATGTTTGGTCGGTGGAAAACGAGTTGTATTGTTCTTTTTTTGTGTGTGTAGCGTCAAAACTAACCTGATGATGTTATTGTTATAGACTTGCAACACAATTGGATGATCCTTCTTTGGAAATGTTCTCATTTACGTCCGTTTGTCTTTCGGATTTTTTACATATATTTATATTTGTATATTTGCACCACCCCCACAACACACACACACACACACACACACACACACACACACACAACAAAACACAAACACACTTATATGTTTTGTATTTGTGCAAATGTCATAGCTTTTGTTTTCCTAGATCGATATCTGTGCCTGTAGACTAAATAAGCATGTACTGTAAGCCTATGTTCGTTACATACGTAAGTACATACATACATACATATATACAAGCATGTTCATATCTATATCTATCTATCTATATATATATGTCTACGGACAGACATATATATATCTCCATGTATACATATATAAATATGTATGTACACGCTCAATACACAAACACATATATGTATGAAAAATAGAATATACATATATATTACATATATATATATATGATATATATAATACATATACCTGTATATATGTGTGTGTGTATGTGTGTGCGTGTGTGTGTAAATGTGTCCGCATGTCTACCCTCATATGTTGATCAATTCATAGAATGAGTGAGAAGAGTGATGTGGCCATCACTAATGTAAACAAAGAGAAAGACAAGAAACTGTAAAAGAAATTGAGATGAACATTAGAGTAAATGAAGTGTGTGTGTGCGTACATATATATATGTGTGCGTGTGTACACATACATATACATGTACACGTATACATACATATATATATATCTATATATATATAATTTGCTCACACTGGCATATGTGTACGTATGTGTGTGTGTGTGTGTGTGTGTGTGTGTGTGTGTGTGTGTGTGTGTGTGTGTATGCGATTGTGTTTGTGCGCGCGTGTTTGTGCGTGCGTAATCTATGGTCGTTAGCCCAACAAAATATATTCTGTTTCACCTGTGGCTCATCGGGAACTAATATACAAAATTCAGGAAGAGCTAATTTAAATAATTAGATAATTCGTATAAATAGATTAACTTTTTTAAATCTTGTTTCTTAGTTCCCGATCAGCCAAAAGCGAAACAATATATTTTGTGAGACTAACGACGGTTATGGACTAAATAATTTATTTACTCTGACCTACCTGTAAATACCTTAATCTAAGTGGCCAGATACAGCCTCTTTTATTACGGACTTGTCACTGGAATATATATACATATATGTGGTGGTGTGGGGTATGTATATATGTATATACATTATATGTGTATGTATGTATGTACACTT
>NC_142945.1:1613336-1628336 GCF_046866305.1 Octopus bimaculoides
ATTGTAGCCCTGTGTCTGATATATGAAAGGACAGGACAGCCAAGGATAGAACACGGAGATTTTTAATCCTCTTGGTTAGAGTTGATCCAGAATTAAAACATAAGAATTATTGCTTACGAAAGTTTTTAGTTATCGAGGAATTTGGTTGCCGCGAGGAGGGGAATACGACATTTGGAAATTTTAGTCATTCATCAGAACTAGACTTAAAGAGGAACAGGCCATCAAATGGACGCAGGTCTTTGAACGGACGCAAGTTTTTGAACGGACAGTGAAGTCCGTTGAAAGACTTTAGTCGTAATACTCAGAATATTTCAGCTTTTATGAGAAGGAAACGAGCAATGCAAGGAAGGTCCCATGCTGCCACTGGATATGCTAGAAATAATAATAATAATTTTCTTTGAAATTACACATTTCGTCTTTTCTTTAAAACTGAAAAAGACACTTAGAAATTTAAACTTCAAGAGAGAGAGGAAGGTTACAGCCTTTGATCATAGTTCGGTTCTCTTGGATCAGAACTGACCCCGAGGCCAAACCAGGGCCATAACTAAATTTACCAATTGCCAGAAATTGTTGTGGAAAGCATTACCATTGTTACCAAGACGACATTTCATCATTTTTCTCGCATCATAGCTGTTACCATGACAACGACAATTGACACCTATTAGTACTAAGACAATGGTGACTACAGAGACAGGTCCCAGATGCACAGACCTACTCAACTTCAATGATCAGCCAACAATATTTAATGTGACAACGTACTGACCCCCTTTTTTACTCTCCTAGCGATTGAACTCGTTTGACCTGCTTCTAACAGAGAGTAATTCACATTAAAAATATATAGATTAAAGAAGATTGTAGGTCAGATATTAAACACAAACTCATTGAATAGGGGGGAGGGGTAAAGATAATTCCCTGGACGTAGAAAAAAAGTATACGTGTACAACCCCATTATATAGAGATAGATAGATACACATATACTTATTAATATATGTGTATATGTCTACATACACACACACACACACACACATATATACACATACGCACGCACACGCATATATATATATATATATATATATATATATATATACATACACACATATACATACATATATATAGATTTGGCTATAGAGATATTTGTATGTATCTGTGTGTGTGTATATATATATATATATATATATATATATATATATATATAAATCATATATATTACATATATATATATATAAATCATATTATATATATATATATATATATATATATATATATATATATATATATATATATATATATATATATATATATATATATATATATATTTATATATATATATATACAGGGAGAGAGACTATGCGCACGTTGAAACCTTTCTATAAGCATTAACCCACATCATTAATAATTGGTCACCAGCAACATATGGTTTTCTAATCCTCTGTCACTCCCTTCCCTCCTCCCTTCTACTTCTATTATCTTCCTTCTATTTCACTCTCACTCTCCTCCTGCTATTCCCCCTCTCTCTCTCACCCTCTCTCTCTCTCTCTCTCTCTCTCTCTCTCTCTCTATATATATATATATATATATATATATATATATATATATATATATATATATATATATATATATATATATATTTGTCTCTTGTCATCAGTGAAACGTGTTCAGTGTTGCTCTCAGCGAGATTTGAGAGTCTTTTAGAAATTATTTCATCTCTCGCACACTCATACATACATAGATACACACACATACACACATACACCTACATATACATTCGTGTGTGTGTGTGTGTGTGTGTGTGTGTGTGTGTGTGTGTGTGTGTGTGTGTGTGTGTTAGTGGCGGTGTCCCAGTATGTCCACTGCTTCTGGTTGAAACCAATAAATGAAACAAATAAATAAAAAATATATATGCATATATATATATGTATATGTATGTATGTATGTATGTATGTATGTATGTATGTATGTATGTATGTATGTATGTATGCATGTGTGTATATACGTATGTATGTGTGTGTGTGTGTTTGTGTATTCATAAAGTAGAATTTAAACCTTAAGTTGCGTGACAAATAGCCAGCATTAAGAACTCCCTGTGTGTTTCCGTTTACGTATTGTAATTGAATCTTTTGTTATGAAATACGGATTGTCTGAGTATTACATAGAGTATTACATAGAGTATTACATAGAGTCTATGTAGCAAGAAAGAAAAGAAAACGGAGGACACTGCTGATACGATGTTTAATTACAACATCTTACGCACGTTTCATTCACATGAGGTTCATTAACATAACTTTATGTTCATCAAACGCACGTAAGACGATGTAACTAGAAATCTTATGAGCAACTCCTCACACACTCGCGTTTTGTATTGTACACAATGATGATGATGATGATGGTGATGATGGCAACTTTTTCAATAGCATATTATGACAAATTTGTAACTGGAAGTGACTACAGACGATCAAATTTCCACCCCAAACGAAAGGACCTATCCCTTACCCCGCCATCCATTCACACACACACACACACGCACACACACACACACACACACACATACACACACATGTAACCAACTCACTCACCGCTCCACTGTCAATGAGCAACAGTGTTCAATGAGTAATTAGAATTATCAATTAATTATTTATAATTTAAGAAGCAAGAAAAAAAAATGAAACCGAAACAAAACAGCAATGCAGCATAAAAAGTGGTGTCATATGGGAATACGAGAGGGGGAGGACGAAGGGGGAGGAAGAGGAGGAAGGAGGAAGAGGAGGAAGGAGGAAGAGAGGGAAAAGGAAGAGGGAGGAGGAGAGTGAGAGGGAAGGGGGAAGGGGAGAGGGGGGATGGAGAAGGGAGACGAAGGTATGTTTTAATATAGAGGGACAGACAGACAGACATGGAGGAGAGAATATATATAAGAGGGCAAAAAGAGGGAGTGTGTGTGTGCGTGTGTAGCCTGTGCGCTTACATGTGTGTTTATGTTGGTATTTGTAGAGAGGGAGAGAGAGAGAGAGAAACAAAGACGGAGAGTGTCGGTGTGAGTATGAATGTGTGTGTATGTGTGTAGCTTGTGGGATTATATGTATGTGTTTGCTTGTGTGTGTGTCAGTAAAAGTGTGACAGACAGACGGACGGACGGACGGAGAGGGGTTGCATACATTTGTGACTTGTCTGAGTGATTATGCGAGACCCTGTTTATGTTAGCCAGTGCTTACGTGTGTATGCGTAATTGTGTGTGTGTGTGTGTGTATAATGTGTGTATGTGTGTGTGGGTGTGTGTGTGTTCGATGACGCATATCTGTGAAGAAAGTAAACATCACAGAGAAAACCAGAATAAAATATTCTTTTCAGACAAAAGACCCTTGTTATCATTGTTCTGTATCGAGTAACACATACTCCCTTATAACTCTCACCGCCAGTGAACCAATGATTATCCTGTTGGATATTTCTAACCAGTGAATCGAGATAAATATTCTTATTTTGTCCACCGAGTTGTGTTCGTGTTGTAATGACTCTTGTGGCTGGTCGAAAGACTGCTGACGGATTATATTTCCATGTGGCTTGGATAGTTAGATGTGATAATATAAAGCGACGTCCGAGGCAGAGTTACTGCTGGCCGGCAGCTAGGGCATGTATATATTGAGGTGTGATGTTTTTTTCTGTGTGGGTAGTTTAGTTGTGATATTGTTGTAGCACCTCTCATGTTATCAGGGCTGTTTTTGCGCCTGGATGTGTTTGTATTGCAGTCACTCATTTGGATTGTTTGTATTGAAGTCACTCATAATGTTTCACTTAGGGAAAGTGTTAACATCTTGTAAGTGATGTGTGTATCCCGATAAAGTGTTAAGGAAGATTAGTATGAGCAAGCATCTGCATGGTTATTGTATTATTAATGTATTTTGTATTGCTGGTTTTAAGTATCAATTTAAGGTATCACACGCTAACAAGAAGACCTCTACGTGGACACTCGACTTGCCAGAAATAACAGACAACTTTCCTCCGTCTTTGTATACACTGGATAACCTTGATGTTTTCAACGTGTGGCGATAGATAAGTAATGCGACGTGTCTGTGCGCATGTGTACGTAACGTTTGTGTGAATTTATATATGCGTATACTATTTGTGGCATTTCTGTGTATGTTTGGTTGTATAGATATTTGTGTATACAGGTGTGTGTTTCTGATTATAAAAGCCATTTTGTGTGTATATGCGTATATAACTGTTTGTACGTATACAGGTGTGTGCATGTATGTGTCCAAGCAGGTGTGTATGTGTATATGCATGTGTATGTGCGTGTGTATCTGTTTAGTTGACAGTATGACATCAACTCTAATTGGCTTAAGATTAGTTAAATGCGTGAAAACGGAAGAAGTGCAAGAGGGGAGAGAGGGGTACGAAAGAGGAATGAGAGGAGGAAAGGACAGAGAGAAAGAGAGAGAGAGGGAGGTGAGAGGAGACCGGGTGTGTGCATATGTGAGAGAATGAGATGGACGTACATGTTGTTCTCTCTTCCTCTTTCTCTCAAACACATTCTCTCTTTTCACGTAAACATGCTAAATAAATATACAATCGTGTATGTGTAAAAAGTATTTGAGAATTTGTGTGTGTGTGTGTGTGTGTGTGTGAGAGAGAGAGAGAGAGAGAGAGAGAGAACAAGTCACTGTGAATTTTCTGGATACTCAAAGGTAGCAGACGACACTGTAAAAAAGTTAAAACAATAACAACATCCGTAAAATAACTAATAACATTTAACAATAATAACGCGATGATGTGATGTTTAAAAGACAAACAACGAAAAGAAATTTAAAAAAAAAGGAAACAGTATTTTTAAAACGCAGGGGAAAAAATGTAAAAAGAAGACAAAAAATGTCTGAAATGTTTCTTTAAGTGAAAAACAAAATGGCAGTTTTCACGTTTGTGCCGTTTGTTTGTATTTTTAGTTTATTTTGTTAGTGTTGAAGGGACGTTAGTGATGGAAATTTAATGGCGTATAACAAACAACAAGAGCAAAGTCACACGGTCTGTGTTGCGAGATGTCAATTCTAAAGAGAATTGCACCCACCGATAAGAACAACAACAACAACAACAATGATGGTGATGATGATAATGACAGCAGTAATAATAGTGGTGGTGATGATGATAATGGTGATGCTGGCTCTTTGTATTTGCCACAAGAGCAGCGAGATTACAATACGCGGATGGATATACACATATCGTTTTAATTACTGGTAATCTGTCACACAATTTAAGGGTTAAATTCGACCGTGCGTGCGTGCGTGCGCGTGTGTATGTGTGCGTGCGTGCGTGTGTGTGTTGAGGATAAATATTCTTTGTTTTGGGGTTAACAAAGCTACCAATGGCTTCATGCAGAGAATTCTCTTCACAGTTATGGGAACGTTGGCACACGTCTCCAACTTGGATTCATGTACATGAAACCATTGGTAGCCCTTGCTAACTCACGAATAAACTAAGTGTTTGTATATATATATATATATATATATATATATATATATATATATATTTATTTATTTATTTATTTACACACACACACACGTTGCAGGTTTACCCATTTTTGCCGGCTGAATAAACCGGAGTAACAACAGGAAGTGGTGTGTTTTATTCAAGAACACAAAATCGTCGCCCAGTCCAAGAATCGAAGCCATGTGTGCAACACTCTATCCATTTTATTTAACCGTCACCTCTACATATGCACACGCACACAGACACATACACGCGCGCGCGCGCACACACACACATGCACACACATGCACACACACACAAATACTCACGCACACACGCACGCATGCATACAGTACTTGATGGTAAATATTCACACAAGACTGCGAAGAGAATTGTCATTGCAGTCATCAGATAGACTCGAAAACAAGGAACCTCCATGAAACACACTTTACAGAAGTTAAAAGAGAGCTGAAAATACTATAAAATAACCACAAGAACTAAGCTTATCTCTGTGGACAGTAAAAGTGGCAGCCTGTCGCCAGTGAAATCCTATAATTGTGATTAGTCCTTTGATCTTTACTTTTCTGTCCACAGAGATAATGTTTTTCAAGAAGAGTTTTTACAATCGTTTGTTCAAAGGCATTGGAGAATATAATCTGTGGATTTGAAAGTTAAAGAAAACCACACAGGCACACAGTGAATTCTCTGTTAATATACATTAATCTATACACATACAACTATACATACGCATACATATTATAGATATATGCATATATGCAAACATACAAATACACACACATACACACGCACACATAGATACATTTAGCTGTCGAGTAAGTTATCGTAAACGAGAAGTCATTCATATTATGTAACAGACACGTTATTATTATCATTATTATTATTGATGTATTTCGCCCATCTTCACGTTCTAATTTCAAATTCCGCTGAGGTCGACTTTGCCTTTCCTCTTTTCGAGATCAATAAATTAAGTAACAGTGAAACACTGGGGTCGATGTAATCGATTAGCCCCCTCCCTCAAAATTTCAGACTTTGTACCTAGAGTAGAAAGGATTATCATTATTACTGTTGATGTCTATATTTTATCATACTCTCAAAAACAAGTGTTGTCACCGAACGGTTTCGTGTTAAATATGGAGAGGTAATATTTAGCAATCATCGGACATACCTGAATCGCTACATATGTGAGTGCGTGTGAGTGTGTGTGTGTGTGTATGTATGTATATAGTGAGAATTTACAAAAGAAACAAAAGACAAAGACGGGTGTGTAAACAACAAACAGATATATTAGTTTAACACTCGGGAAGTGAGAAAGTCTTTTACGTTTCGAGCCTACGCACTTCGACAGAAAGGAACACAGAAATAAACAGGGAGAGAAAATAGAAAAGTACGTTATTATTATCATCATTATTATTGATGTATTTCGCCCGTCTTCACGATCTAAGTTCAAATTCCACTGAGGTCGACTTATATATATACATATATACATATATATATATATACATACATATATATATATATATATATATATATATACATACATTCACACATACACACACTCACACACACACACACACACACACACATATATATATATATTCATACATATATATATATATATGTATGAAGCACAGAATAGCTTATATACACACGCCCACATATTAATTCCATATTATGTAATTCGTATTTGGTAATTCCATAGGAAAGAAATATGGTCTTAGATATTCCGACTAATTCGCTGTCTTTGTATTCTATATTTTATAGTCTTTGACAGAAAAAGGAAGAAATAATATCTAAATATAATCATCGGAGTATATGAATGGTGTGTTGTTGTTATTGATGTTGCTGTCAGTGGCGGAGCAGCGGGTAGGGGTGGGGGGGAAACAGTTGTGGCAGAGTAGAGGTGGCGGTGCCGGTGCCAGGGTGGCGTTGGCGCGGCGGCGGCGGCGGCGGCGGCGACACAGTTGCTGCTCGTGGCGTTCAGAAGAGCGAAACAGTGAGAATATTTATTTTGTTTCGAAGAGGGCAGAGAGCGAGAGAGAGAGAGAGAGAGAGAGAGAGAGAGGGAGGGAGAGAGAGAGAGGGGGAGAGAGAGAGAGAGGGAGAGAGACAGCGAGAAGGAGACAGTGAGAGAGAAAGAGAGAGAGGGAGCAAGAACAAGCGAGAGAGAGAGAGAGAGAGAGGGAGGGAGCAAGAACAAGCGAGAGAGAGAGAGAGGGAGCAAGAACAAGCAAGAGAGAGAAAGAGGGAGCAAGAACAAGCGAGAGAGAGAGAGAGAGAGAGAGGGAGGGAGCAAGAACAAGCGAGAGAGAGAGAGGGAGCAAGAACAAGCAAGAGAGAGAAAGAGGGAGCAAGAACAAGCGAGAGAGAGAGAGAGAGAGAGAGGGAGGGAGCAAGAACAAGCGAGAGAGAGAGAGGGAGCAAGAACAAGCAAGAGAGAGAGAGAGGGAGCAAGAACAAGCGAGAGAGAGAGAGAGGGAGGGAGCAAGAACAAGCGAGAGAGAGAGAGAGAGGGAGGGAGCAAGAACAAGCGAGAAAGAGAGAGAGAGAGGGAGGGAGCAATAGTGAGGGAGTTAAGACGAAGTCGAGAACAAGAGGAACAAATTTCAACCAATCACTAGTCATGTGACTAGTCATGTGACAGAATGACAGAATCTCCGTAGAATGAGATGTACATATGTCTATGAATGTGTGTGTGTGTACACACATACACACACACATACATATACATATGTATGTGTGTATATATATTTATAGAGAGAGTGAGAGTGATGGAGAGAGAGAGAAAAACAGAAAGAGAGAGAAATGTGCATGTGGTGTACATATATTTGTGTGGTGTGTGTGTGACTGCGCGCATTTGTGAGAGTGTGTGTGTGTGTGTGTGTGTATGTGTGCGTTTGTGTGAGTGTGTGTGCCTGTGTGTGACAGAGAGTTGATATTACTGGAGCGAAAAGGAAAGTGAGGATGAAGACGAGGGAGGGCAAGGGGAGGGGGCGGAACCGCATCAGATAATAAGGAAGAATATCTAAAAAGAATTAAGAGAAAATAGCAAGATTTTGGTTAAAATTCTTACCTTGTAATTTAAGCATTGTCTTTGAAATGAGATTGTTAGTTAGAAGTGGAATATTCTTCAATTAGTAATCTTCGAAATATTTCAGATTTCACCAAAACATTTTCGACCATTCATCTTTTTCTATTTTCGTTTTATCCATCTTTTATCCTGCATTTTCGCATTTTTTTTTTTTTGCATATTTTTATCGTATATTTTCATGTCTCTTCTGTTATATTTTCGTGTCTTTTATCCTATATTTTCGTGTCTATTCTCTATATTCTTCGGTTGCTTTACTCTTTGTAGAAGTTTCCCCTGCAAATTCTAGGTTTCATCTTTTGTTCTATTTATTTCTTTTCTTCCAATATTATCTCTGTTATTTCAATTTCCATGTTTGTTTGTTTTTTTGTTTTACTATTCTCTTCATGTCGCTAATCTTGGTCCTTCTATTATCGTATCTTTACTGTTTTATCTTTTCTTCGATTCATTCTTACTTTCACATCGTACACTCCCTCTGTCCCTACCTCCTCCTCTTCTGTCACCTTTATTCCTTTTATTTTTCTCTCTTTCTCTTTCTCGTCTTTTTTTCCCAAAACTTATTCTTATTTCTTTCTCCATCATTTCATATTTTCCCATTTCTCTTCTTTTTTCTCTTATGCTGATTTTATTCCTTCACTCCATTATTTTTTTCCTACTCCATTCCCTTCCTTGATCCATTTTGACACTAACCCCCTAATTCTTTAGGGTCTATTCTGTACGGTCGGAGGATAAATTGCTCCCATCACTCACCAAGACTTTGGAAAGGGGGAAGGACGATGACCCCCCACCCACCCAGGAGTTCTTTTCTTATCAGATCGATCAGAGTGAGTTTTCGAGCCGCTGTACCTTCGTGTCGTTTCCAAACTTCTGGCAGAGTGAACTGCGTCATGGTGGTACTTTTCCCCTACACGGTGCCCAACTGAACCTACTATCCTGTGTAGTCAACAAAATCAAAAGCAAACAATGCGAATGCACGAAATTGAAAAATATTAAATGGATGACAACAATTTACCCATCGCACCCTGTATATATATATATATATATATATATATATATATACATACCTATATATATATGTGTGTGTGTGTGTGTGTGTGTGTATTTGTGTGTGTGTATACGTATACATATATATATATATATATATACACACACACACACACACACACACACACACATACACACACACACAAATACACACGCATATACATATATACATGCATATATAAAGACATTTTTATATATAGTAATCAACTGCTATAACTTAAGGGTGACTACATCAGATCTAAAACAGGGCTGTATTTAACACGATAACATCGATTGGGGTGGCATAACAAGAGGTGGGGCTGCTTATGTTTCATGCTTTGTCTTTTTAAATATAATTTTTTTTGTTTTTCCTTTTATTCCGTAATCGAAGAGCAGGGTGGTGGTTAAACAAAACACCACAAAACATATATATGCTTGTGTGTATTTTTATATATACTCTTTTACTCTTTTAC
This sequence comes from Octopus bimaculoides, assembly GCF_046866305.1. Classification (NCBI taxonomy): domain Eukaryota; kingdom Metazoa; phylum Mollusca; class Cephalopoda; order Octopoda; family Octopodidae; genus Octopus; species Octopus bimaculoides. The sequence continues at coordinate 1,623,390 of NC_142945.1, forward strand.
TTGTTTCAGTCTTTTGACTGTGGCCATGCTGGAGCACCGCCTTTTTAGTCGAGCAAATCGACCCCAGGACTTATTCTTTAGAAGCCTAGTACTTATTCTATCGGTCTCTTTTTGCTGAACCGCTAAGTTACGGGGACATAAACACACCAGCATCGGTTGTCAAGCGATGTTAGGGGGACAAACACAGACACACAAACACATACACACATACATATATATATACATATATATGACGGGCTTCTTTCAGTTTCCGTCTACCAAATCCACTCACAAGGCTTTGGTCGGCCCGAGGCTATAGTAGAAGACACTTGCCCAAGATGCCACGCAGTGGGACTGAACCCGGGACCATGTGGTTGGTAAGCAAGCTGCTTACCACACAGCCACTCCTACGCCTATATATATATATATATATATATATATATATATATATATATATATATATATATATACATATATATATATATATACATATATATATATATATATATATATATATATATATATATATATATATATATATATATATATATATATATATATATATATATATATATATATATATATATATATATATATATATATATATATATATATATATATATATATATATATATATATATATATGTATATATATATGTATATATATATATATATATATATATATATATATATACATTAGCGAGTTCAGGCACCTTATATATATATATATATATATATATATATATATATATATATAAGGTGCCTGAACTCGCTAGCCGATGAATTCGTAAGTGCCTTTCTTATCGTTGATTTTTGGTGTCGCATGGCCAAAGATTACCGTGAATTTTTTTTTTTTTTTTTAGAGACACTTTCAAATTTATCAGAATATTGAGGCTGAAGATTGGAATAGTGAAATTTCCATTCACTTAACCATGAAACGATTCGTATCCAATTAACTAAAGGCTTGGCTTGTTTACGCTTTTCCCTCCGGTTTTTTGTTCTATGTGTGCCATAAATATCGCCATCCACTTTAGAGAAAATTTGTAGTTTGGAATCAGTAGTTCTTTGACTGCTATTTCTAAATTTTCAGTATGTTGGAGAAGCAACTCAATTGCTAATCCCTGTATATTTATAATGATAAATAGTCTTACCGATAAAGGTTTTTTTCATACTGAACTACTTGGCAGAATTGTTAATTATTAATTCTATTATTAATTGACGATTCTCTGCCCTTATTCTTGTATATATATATATATATATATATATATATATATAATATATATATATATATATATATATATATATATATATATATATATATATATATAACAGGAAACAAAGGACATCTCGAACGCAAAATATTAGTCAAAGCAGCTTGAAATATATATACATATATATATATATATATATTCAGAGAGAGAGAGAGAGAGAAAGAGAGAGAGAGAGAGAAAGAGAGAGAGAGAGAAAGAGAGAGAGAGAGGGGGGGGAGAAAGATACCCATATATATATGCATAAGTATAAATATATATATACACACACACACATGCATATTTATACATGTAAACATGCATAAACTGATGTGTTCTTAGGTATGTTTATGTGTCTGTGTGTCTATATTAATATCTATGAATTCCACGGAATCACTCGGTCTACCAAACTGCCTCTTCTCACAAAATATTCTGATATTTATATAAAAATAAATGGAAGATCTTTCAGTTCTTCTTCTTTGATCCTTGCTTCTATTTTCACCATTCTTTTGTTCCTGGTATTTATGGTTTTCTTTCGTGCAGATACACACATATATATATATATGTGTAAGCATGTGTGTATACATATATATACATGCATGTGTGTATGTATGCATGAGTATTTATGTGTGTGTGTGTGTGTGAGTAATTATGTATGTGTGTGTAAGTCTGTGCGTGTGTGTGTGAGCAATACGAGTGTATAAGAAATTTGCTTCACATCCACGAAGTCCTGAGTTCAATCTTACTGCATGCTATATTGGGCAAATGTCATCTTATTTAATCTCGGGTCGGTTCATACCTCGAGGGTGGAAATGATTCAAGGGAAACTGTACAGAAGCGTATCGGGTGTAGAATTACAGACAGAATCCTCCGTCTGTAATACAAAAGGTTCAGCCTTGTCACACGCGTACTCTGTCATGCTGAATCTACATGAGTCTTGCATTAAGGTATACATATCTATGGAATACTCAGCCACTTGTTTCATACTTAACAGGACAGAAAAAGAACGCCGCAGAGCTATGTATGCGAGTATGTATATGTATATGTGTATGCAAGATTGTATGCATGTATCTACGTATGTATGCATGTGTGTAAACATGTAAGTGTGGATGCATACATGTGTATACATTTATGTATGTGTATGTATATGTGCATATATGCATATATATATATATATGTATATATATATACAGAGAATTATACAGAGAATTTTATTGATTGAACAACTGAATCCTAATTATCATAAAAGGTTCGGATCAACTTCCAAATGTTCTTTCAGGTCACGACATGCATTCAGTCGTGATTGCTTTTGATGTTCTGTGAGAAAGTGAGGTTTGCTGCAACTCTTTTCATTCGCAGTTCCTCACCCAAAATTTGTTGGTAGGAGCTCCAGGACTCACCACTCATATCAACAAGTTCGTCAATTGTTTGGCGATGGTCCTCCAAGATCAGTTCATAAATTTTTGTGATGTTTTCATTCGTTCGGGAGATCAAAGGTCGCCCTGAACGAGATTGGTCTTCAAGCGACTTTCCTAAAGCGTGTAAACCACTCGTAAATATGTATTTTGCTAATGACAGCGTTTTTGTAAGCTGTTTGAAGCATGAGAAGTGTTTCGGCCGCCGTTTTCCCCAGCAGAAGACAGAATTTCCCGGAAGCACGCTGTTCCTTCGTTTCAGCTATCGCAAAAATCAACGAACAGAGGAGAAGCACTGCAAAACAAAGGCACACCACGTCACAGTACGACGCCACTCGACGATGCAGGTCGGCAGACTGATGCCTGAGGGCCGCATCAAGTGGATTCTTGCGGCGAAAGCCTAAGCCACAACGGGCTTGTCCCACATAGAACGTTTCCGGTTACATATGGATACCCGCTCGTATACTATGAAAAGCACGGAGAAGTATTCTGAAGTTTCATGTGAGAATCGAACGCCATATATAAAGTTAGCGTATGGCTGTGACGGGTATATTTCTATTTATCGCTCTCACCACACTTATATCTACTTATTTGACTGTCTGCCTTTCTGCCTGTCTATTTCTACACGTACACCGCAGATACACACACACACACACACACACACACACACACACACACACCATCATGCAGACGGCGTGTAAAGTCTGAAATAGTTTGTAAATACAGCCATGTTGTGGCTGTTGGTTAGAAACTTCGCTCTGGTTTCCTTTGACGTTTTATTGTATTTCTTTTTCCTCCGCCGCTCAAGTATAATTGGATTCATTAAGGTTCCCTCAATCTCGTACGCAAACACTACCGACCTATACAGTGACACACACACTTATATACACACATATATACATACATACATAGATATACACATACATACACACAGACTAACACGAAACTACAATAGGAGCACGCGTGCAAAAAGTATCTTTAAATGAATACACAATGTGTGTGTATGTAGGGTGGGGGTGTAGATGTGTGTATGAATAAACTTGCAGATGTGTTTGCGTACCAACGCAAACACACACACACACATCTGTATATACATATATGTATGTATATATATATGCATACATATATATGTATATATACACACACATACATATGTATATATATATACATATATATATATATGCATATATGCACATATACATACACATACATAAATGTATACACATGTATGCATCCACACTTACATGTTTACACACATGCATACATACGTAGATACATGCATACAATCTTGCATACACATATACATATACATACTCGCATACATAGCTCTGCGGCGTTCTTGTTCTGTCCTGTTAAGTATGAAACATCAACATGGTCCAAATAACAACATATCCTTGAACACACGCTCCTATGGTCCCACTCTCCGCCACAAAGAACCAGCTCTGTTGCTCTTGTTGCGTGTTAATCAGGGACAATTGAAAACTTTCGCAACCATCTTCTTTCACTTCTGACGAAGATTCCATGGAATGGTATCTTAAAATAAACAACGACTACCTCGACTACGTTTAGTCTTCATAACAACACAAATGAACTGACATACAAAAAAATGTACGTACATATATATATATATATATATATATATATATATATATATATATATATATATATATATATGATATTTGCACAAAAAAATATTATTTGATAAACTTTCGAATTTCACTTATGTGTTATTGTTGAAAATATCGTTGAGTGTGTATGTACATATGTATATGCACGTATGTATGTATGTATTTATGTATGCATATATGCATGCATGAATGGATGTACATTATGTATATATTATTATATACGCCTTACATATAAAAATACACGTATCTACATATATAAATACACACACAGAGAACAGTCAGCACATTTTCAGCTATTATATTGTATTCGTATTTTGAAGGTTAGATTGCTTTCGTACCTGCCTTAACCATTCCTTTTATACACATCGAAAAATATACACTCAGGCATGTATACTCACACCCACACACACACACACACACACACACACACACACACACAAACACACACACACACACACACACGCACACACACACACATTCATGGCATTTTTAGGTACTAAGATACCTTTCCTATGGTGAGACAACGCCTTGTTAGCTTTTTCAGCAACAAGGATCTCTCGTGGCCGTCAATTAATCCTGAAGTATTTGAAGGAGTCCATAAAATGGTTCTTTCTCAACTGTGCAACAGCCGAACGTTTCCACCATTAATCAAGTCAGTGTAAAATGGAAACATAAAAT
>NC_142945.1:1638336-1640836 GCF_046866305.1 Octopus bimaculoides
AGACAAACTAGGTTGCTCTAACATCATAATGCCAAGTTCAAATCTTGCTTGTGTTATTTTCTATATAATAGCAATCTCTTCTCTAAACGAAAGGCTCCTATAATTGAGCCGCCACGGCTCTCCATCCTTGTCCGTCCTGTGCCAGTCTGCACAGCACTGCAAAACCTCCGCCACTAGCTTCCTTGACGTTATCACTAAATCTGGTTTTAAGTCTTACGCTTGTTCTGTCGCCATATGCAAGTGTGGATCTGGAGTTAAATAAGTATAATTTGGCTGTTGTTTCTGACATGGTGCAGGTATAGCTGTGCGATAAAGAAGCTCTCTTTGTAACCCCGGGTGCCCGGTTCAGTCCCACTGCACAGCACCTTGGAAAAGTGTCTTCTACTATGGTTCCGGTCCGACCAATGTTTCGCGGGTAAATTTGGTAAATTTGATGAACAGAAACTTTGAGGTCCGTGGCGCGCGCGCGTGTGTGTTTGTCCACGACCGCTTGACAGTTGGTGTTGGTTTGCTTACGTTCCCATAACTAAGAGGTTTGGCAAGAAAGACTGATAGAATAAATACCAGACAAAAAGAAAAAAATATTCTTTGCTTCGGTTTGTTCTATTAAAATCCCTTGAAGATGGTGCTCCAGCATGACCGCAGTCAAATGACTGAAAACAAGTGAAAGAAAGAGAAAGGATGCTGATCAATCACATCCTGACTCCTCCCCCTTCTCTGATGACGTGATCCGTCGCCATAGCAACAGTGTCATTCACAACAACCTCATTCAATAAAGCCAAAATCTTTCACACGAAATCTTTCTTCCTTTCTTCGTTATGTCCACACCAAAAACTTTGCTGTTTACTGAGAATTTGGCCAAAGACAACTGGTCGCCAAGTAAGACTGACCTCTCTGTTAAACATTCACCTCTCAAGCTTCAAACTTGACCTCTCCCCCTATCACTGACCTCTGCTAGCTTTCAATACTGACCTCTTCTCTCTGCTACACATGATGTAAATTTCAAAATCCTCTCCTTCAACCAATGCTATTCTTTTACCAACAATATAGAATCGCTTGAGAATTACAGAACGTCCTGCCTCTGGCACCACCAAACACCATCTTCATTTCCATCTACATCTCACCCGTATCCCACCTCTCCACCCCAAACTAAGTATTCTTTCATCTTTTACCCTTTACCTTCATTGCTTTTCTTTCTTTCTCCTTTTCTTTCTTTTTTGCTCCTTCTCTCATTTTCTGTCTCTTTAAATATTTATCTTTCTTCCTTCCTTTCTTGCTTGCTTGTTTTCTTGCACTCTTTCTTCCTTTCTTTCTTCCTTTCTTTCTTCCTTTCTTTCTCCCTTTCTTGCACTCTTTCTTCCTTTCTTTCTTCCTTTCTTTCTCCCTTTCTTCCTTTCTTTCTTCCTTTCTTACATCATCAGGACTTCTGTGAGTGTGTGTGAGAGAGAGAGAGAGAGATTATGTGTGTACGTGTGTGTGTGCTCGTGCTCGTACAGATTGGTAGATAGATAGACAGATAGATAGTCACAAATATGTAATATGCATGTATATATATGTATATACACACACACTCATATACATAATGTAATGAATTTCAACCAGCATTTCCTGATTTTGTCATGTCGTCTGCCATCAGTGAATGAATAATATTGATTTCTTTTACATTTTTTTTAAATACAGACAAAAAGAAAAACTTGTTGATTGACTGGTAACTAGTAAATTCATCGTAATTATTTCGGAGAAACTACTTCTTGCTAATGAGATAAAAGACTGGGGATAGGAAGAGTCGGGTGTGATTTGAACTCAAGTCTCTCCATCGCCACCTTTCGCTTCATGATATTGAGTAGTCCAACGAGAGGACGAAACACGATTTGTAATAGTAGCTAAATATCCCTCTAAACACATCCTACCATGTTAAATAGGTACACAGAATAATTATAGATAAAAATACATGACGGTCATGTTTGGAATGTCTGACAATTCGTCTTCTTAACCAAGTTTGATTTGGGTAATCGATACATATGTGACTTTGTGACATAGTAATTTGGTTTATATTCTCGTATTTGCGCGTTCAATTTCTAACACCCTTGAAGGGTGAAAGGCAATGTTGGTTTCGATGCGATTTGAATTCAGAACGTAAAGGACCATTTAATTAAATACTTATTAGATATTTTGTCAATCAGTTTACCGATTCTATCACATGACAGTTTTTAAAAAAATCAAGAAAAATAAAATAAAGACAGAAACGAGAATTTCAATTGAAAATGAAGCAGAAAAGTGGGGGGAAATATCAGGAAAATTATACAAAAATAAATGAAAGAAAAAAGGCCCCCAAAAATTCGGGCGACATTTTCTAAAATGTCACTGTTGAAGTGATTCTTTAAAATGGATTTCAAATGTCATCTTTTAATTAATCCTGAAGAGTTCCATATTAAAGATTTATTAATATCTTAAAACCAAATTGAATATTCTTTGTATGAAGTTGTTGTTGTTATTGTTG
>NC_142945.1:1650836-1658336 GCF_046866305.1 Octopus bimaculoides
CTACACATACGCACTTACACACACACATACACACACTTATACACCAACAAAGAACCGACGAATGCATGCCATTAAGCAAAGCAACCCTCATCGATCCGCGTACCTCAATTCCCTACACCCGACACACCCGCTTCCCCCCATATACACACCAGCCGCTTCCTCACCCCACCCTCACCCACAACCACCTCCACACCCCACATACCGACGCACTCACACCACACACACCCAGCTCGCCATTCCACACGTAAACTGCCCTTACACAAAAGCTAAATAACAATACGTTAAGTAGTAGCAGCAGCAGCAGCAGCAGTAGTAGTAGTAGTAGTAGTAGTAGTAGTAGCAGTAGCAGGAGCAGCAGCACAGTCCACAGTGAACATCATCTCGTCCACAGACACGAGTCTTTCTTGCACCTCGATGCTTGATGAACGGCAGAAGCTGTGGGCATCTCTGGGCCCTGATTGCTTTGACCTTGGCTGTTAGAAAGGTGAAAGTATCGTCGAACACAGCTAGTCATCCCAAGGTGCCTGTTCAAAGATTTGGACGCCATCGAAAGGGACACATCGCATTTCTTCACAAGAGTTGTTATGGGTGTGGATGGGTTGGCTTCAATCGAGCGCTTAAGGCCAGCGAAAAATTTTGGATGGCGCGAGGAATCACTTCGAGTCTCGTGTTTTTTTCTATCAATCTTTCCCTCGTCTATAGCGCCGGGCTGACCAAAGCCTTGTGAGTGGATTTGGTCGACGGAAACTGAACGAAGACCGTCACATATATATATATATATATATGTATATGTGTGCGTGTGTGTGTGTGTGTCATCATGTCCGTGTTTGCTCCCACCTCCACTGCTTGACCACTGGTGCTGGTGTGTTTTCGTCCATGTAATTTAGCGGTTTGGCAAAAGAGACTGACAGACTAATTATTAAGCTTAAAAAGAATAAGTCCCGGTTTCGATTTGCTCGACTAAAGACGGTGCTCCAGCATGGCCACAGTAAAAGACTATATATCTGTGTGTGTGGCTTGTGTGTATGTATTTATAAAATATATACGTATATATATATAATTATATAATATATATGTCTATACATATATATGTGCGTGCGTACATATCGGAAGATAAGCTGTGATCGATGTGAATTATTGAACCTTTTAATTTCCACAATAAATAATATATTTATTATACAAATATATCGAATTTTTCTCTTTCTTCGAGGTAGCAGTGCGATGTAAGACACCATAATTACCTCTGTGTGTGTGTGTGTGTGTGTGTGTGTGTGTGTGTGTGTGTGTGTGTGTGTGTGTGCATGTTAATTTGGTGCGGATGAAATCTAATATTTGCATGAGTGGGCAAGAGAGAATTTAATTTTAACAGTTGCCACTCACTGATCAAATGGCTACGCCTGTATTTATGTGTGTGTGTGCGTGATTTTCTGTGTAGCCGTGTGTTTATAGGCTCGTGTGTGTGTTTGCGTGTGTACGTGTGTATTTAAACATATTATTTACTTTTACATTTTTATAGTTTGTATTTTTTTACATGTACACATACTGACATACGCCCACATACATGCACACACAAATGCCTATATATAAATATATATATATATACATATATATATATATATATATATATATATATATATATATACACATACATGTATGTATGTATATTGTATTACATTATATATGTGGTTGAGACTGATATTTCTTATTTAAAAGAGGAATACTCGTACGAACGTGAGAACGTGCATACGCACATACACGATCAAGCTTGCGTTACTCAAGATATTAAAACATCTCTCTCCCTCTCTCCACTCTCTCTCCCCCTCTCCACTCTCTCTCCCTCTCTTCGCTCTCCTTTTCTCTCTGTATATGTATGTGTGTGAGTGTGTATGTATATATATATATATATATATATATATATATACATTTGCAAATACAAATACGCAAGCGAACACGCACATATATCCATCTATCATTCAGTTTACATATATACATGTGTGTGTACATATATATGTACATATATATACTCACACACATATATGCATATATACGTACATAACTACGTACATATGTATACGTAAATACACGTTTATATAAGAATATATATATATATATATATATATATATATATATATATATATATATACACATACAAATAGATATACATATATACATGCGTACATATATACATGCATACATTCATACATTGATATGTGAATGTATGTATGTACACATACATACGTATATGTATGTGTTATGTTCGTGTACCTTTTGCGGGTGTATGTCTCATATTTCTCTTTCTCACCATAATGAAAAATCCGCCATCCAGAACTGTAACTCTTCAACGAGGCGGGTACATTAACCTCAATCTTCCTCTCCGACATTAACCTAACATGGCCGCCAACGTCTTGTAGCCGGAAGTCAATAATGCTTATTGAAACATAGACGTTTAGCTCATTAATTATTTACCATTAATAATACAGAACGCTTGCTGTTTTAACTCAATGGATTTTTTTCATTACTCTCTAACCGAGAAATTGTAAATATTATTAAGCTTGCGATAATATGACTTTGAAGATTTTTTTACACTTCCTTCTCAAATTGCTATTTATATTGTTGAGTCTATGACGATGACGAGAATAACAACAACAACAACAATTGTTATTAATGTTATTACTATCATTACGGTACGGTATGATTGTCACATAAGTGGCAGGCTGTAAAGCGGGGAGTAAGTTGCGCCCTTTTCGTCCATCGAGTGGAGTAGCATCTTGGGAAAGGGCTAGCAACCCCTCAGCCTCCCGGGCTAGGAATACGGCGAAGATATCGGCTGCAGAACGTTGAATGATCGATGAGAAAGAGGAATCCCAGACCAACGGCTTGAAAGTTATTGAGGCCAAGCGGAGGATCTGTACCATTAATTGTTGAGGAATTCGTTCTTGCCAAATAGGTTCTTCTTTTTTTTGTGGGAACGCTTTCGTTTTTAAATTTTTTCACCAGCAAGGCAGCAAGATGGCAGAATTATTAGCTAAGTCGACCTCGGTGGAATCTGAACTCACAGCCGGAGCAAAAGTTGTTAACCATTTTGTCCGATGAAGGAATAATTCTGCCAACTCACGAAGTATGAATGAGTTCGTTGATGTACGTACGGCCTTTCATTGTGCTTCGTATTTACTTTCGAATTACACGTTTCTCAGTTCAGATACTAACAGGGTCCCTCATAACATTTAGCATCATATCAGTCCATCATCAACGTCGTTGTCATCATCACGATTATTATTATCATCATGTCATCGTTGCCAAGTCTCTCCTCAGTTCTTGCAATCTCCTATTTTGATAATTGCTCAGTCATTGTCAATCCACTGCAGACGCAGTAAAAGATTAAGAGATTTGTCTTCAAATCTAACAATATCTGTGCGTGTGTACATGTGTGTGTGTAAGTATATGCATATATATATATACATACATATATATATATATATGTAAAATAAAATACAATGTATATATGTATGTATATGTATGTATGTATATGTATGTATGTATATGTATGGGTGTGTGTATATATATATATATATATGCATGTATGTATACAAGCATACAAATATAGATTGATAGACAGACAGAATGACAGACAGACAGACAGTTTGATAGATAGATCGATAGATAGATAAATACATACATACATAAAAGCATGCAAAATGAGGTGAAAGACCTTATCTTATTGTGTAGCTGTGTGTGTGTGTGTGTGTGTGTGTGTGTGTGTGTGTGTGTGTTTGTGTGTGTGTGTGTGTGCGCGTGCGTTCGTGTGAATGCGTACATACATGTCTGTATGTGTATGTATGTGTATATATATGTGCATGCGTGTGAGTGTGCAGCTGCAAAAAATACCAAAAAACGTGTAATTTACGCAAAAATAAATGTCGGGTGACAATTATTTAGAGAAATTTAGATTTAAAAAAAATCTTGTGAACATCGTGACGAAGTTGAGTGGAAGGAATTGCATGAAAAGTCACAGGCAACGATCCTTCAGTGGAATTTTGTCACGATTCCAACAAATGAACGAACAGAAATCAAATAGAATCTCACTGATCAAAGCCTTCAACAAGTAGCGCGGAATGACTTCTCATCTCGTTATACAGCAGTTACTCTTGTATACAACTTTATATACATACACACACACACACATACATAAAAGCGTATATCAGTTATATATATATATATATATATGTGTGTGTGTATATATATATATAATGTCTGTCATTGCACAATAGCATGCACACACAATTTTATATATACGCACACACATTCAGATAGATAGATAGACAGACAGATGGAGAGACAGTCAGACAGATAGATAAATAGAAAGATAGATAGATAGATAGATAGATAGATAGATAGATAGATAGATAGATAGATAGATAGATAGACGGATAGATAGATAGAAACATGTGGGGGTGGCAAAGTGTGATAGTGTGATAGTTGCTTTTTTTTATTCCTTTATTTAAAATTACATCTAAGCCATGCCTCTTGCGTATTAGAATTGAGGTTGTCTTCTACCCTCGTCCATGCCAAATAGAACAAGAAAAATTATACACACAAAGAAAAAGTGACATATATATATATATATATATATATATATATATATATGCGCGTGTGTATGGACAGATTTATACATGCATACAAGTACACATGCTGTTAGAGTGTGCATATATGCGTGTGCTTGTGTGTGTGTTTCTGCTTGTGTAAGTGCCGTTAGGCATTTCAACCGGATTTTATAAAGCTTTCCTAGATTATTTTCATTGCTTTCAGGTCAAAACCATTTTCTCAGCATGTTGTTTATACGCATGTCCTTTCGCAATAGCGTACGAGAGTGCGCACGCGCGAGTCTATCATCCTTTTCTACTCAAGGCACAAGGCCCGAAATTTTGGGGGAGGGTGCCAGTCGATCAGATCGACCCCAGTACGCAACTGGTACTTAATTTATCGACCCCAAAAGGATGAAAGGCAAAATTCTTGTCATAGGAACGCCTATTTCTTATCCTTCTTTTATAAAATTCATGTGCAGAAGTCGACGGTCATCTCCGGCCGATCGAAACGAATTGCAGGCATTTCTCTGTAAAACCTATTGAACATTGAAAGATACATGCAGATGCACACACACGAACACACATAGCCATAGCTATCCATACACACATCCCGACATACCTCATATACAAACACATTCGCACAACGAAGGCGACTGGAATAAAAAGCAACTCGCTGCAGAATTCTTCACTTAATCACAGACTAATTACCATATTCCAGAACGTATTTCAAACTCTTTGAGTAAATTTTATTTATGCTTAAAGAATGGTCTCCACCGAGAAGATCGGGTTACGGCAAATCTTACTGTGGTACTTATTGTTGATTTCCATTCGTTTCCAGAGAGACGAAATCGAGAGATAATTTCGTTTCATTGTTGTATCTTATTTTACACTTGCATGTCCAACGAAGATAACTTTGGGAATCTGGCCGCTTCTTTGTAAACATAAACACACACATGTATGTATTATGTGTGTATGTATGTGTACGTGTGTGCGTAGATATATATATATACTTGCATAAATATATACTGACTGCTACCATTGCTGCTGTAGCGATCACCGCTTCCCCCCCCCACCTTCACTGCAAGAAACAATCTTGAAGTATACACAATGGTTTCGAATTTCGGTAGAAAGCCTTCAGTTTTAGAGGAAGCGGTAAGTCTGTTACACCGACCCCAGTAATCCACTGGTACTTATTTCATCGATCCTTAAAGGATGAAAGGCAAAATCGACCTCAGCGAAATTTGAACTCAGAAAGTAAAGCCGGATGAAATGCTGCTAAGCGTTTTCTCCGGCGTGCTGTCAGTTCTGCCACATCGCCGCCTTAAAGTAGAAAAAATAAGCGAAAGGCTTCTTGCTCCACTCGAAGTTAAAACGGAAACCGTTTTGAAGTGTCTTCTGTTTGTAGAATTATCCAAAGAAAATTTCTTGCATTGATTTCAACCTTGGTTGGAAATCTAATTCTTCGACCGAGCAGGGTCAAATCTGTCCGTTGACCTCTAAACACAACAACGACGGCGACACTGACGATGATGAAAATAATGCAGAAGAAGAAGAAGAAGAAGAAATTTAAATATTTAAAATTAGGTTTGGCAAGTAATCTTCCAAAATTAGAATATCTAAGCGATATTCTAACATTAAAAGTACCAATTCCGTTCGATGGGTGTCGTGAAAAAATTTAACAATTCCAATAATTACGAAATGATGAAAACATGAAATTTGAAGCAATGCAACATCATTTGGAATTCTAATGAGTCCACGATAGTGATAATTAGAATTCTTGACATGTCCAAAGTCGTCAACATTGAATTTTGACTTTGGTGTCTTGCTGTTAGGCCATAATATGTGTGTGGATACCCCCTATGTATCTCTGGTACTTATCAAGCAATCTACAGATGGTCCCTGAGGTGGTTAAATCTACTTGAAGAAAAATGCGACCAAAACAACTTCAAATCGCACGAAACCTCTTTAAAAAAAGGACACTTCAGATAAAGCAGTACTAAATAATTCTCAGGAATGAGAACCCAAGGTTGGGTTCCAAATTCCATCAGGACACCTGATGAAGGTTGGAGAGTAAATCAGCCAAAACGTTGTGGTAACAAACAAGATGAGAATGACACATATCCGTCCAATGTAAATAATGTAAATAATGTTATAATGATACAGCAATATTTAAATCAGATAAGAAAGCTATAATGCAGCAATATGAACTATTATGATAGAGCAATATGAACTTTAATATGACAGCAATATCAATTGTAATGAGAGAGTACAATATTAAATATGATGTTATCGTTAGGAAGCCGGACGAAATGCTTAGCGGTATTTCGTCCGTCTTTACGTTCTGAGTTCAAATTCCGCCGAGGTCGACTTTGTCTTTCATCCTTTCGGTGTCGATAAATTAAGTACCAGTCAAGCACTGGGATCGATGTAATCGACTTAGCCCCTCCCCTTAAATTTCTGGCCTTGTGCCAAAATTTGAAGCCGATATTAAATATGATATGACAGCAATATTGTCATGAGAGAGAGAGAGAGAGAGAGAGAGAGAGAGAGAGAGAGAGAGAGAGAGAGAGAGAGAGAGAGAGCGCAATATTAAATATAATGAGAGAGCAATGTTAGTTGTTATGAAATAACATTACTACTCATAAAGAGGTCACCATATTAACCCATTATGAAAACAAATTCTCCATATTAGTGAAATGTTGGAAGAACGCCATTCTAATTGAAACGTTGTAAAATGGCGGAAATATGTTGATCTGTAATGATAAATTGTTAAATATTGGTTCTTAATTTGTTCAATAATAGTTACCAAATTAGTAAAATAGAAAATCGATAACTCTAAACTGCGTAAGAAACGTAAATTTGTAAGGATAGCCGTGTAATGAGGGTGGTGTAATGATGACGTAATGACGGCAAGAGT
>NC_142945.1:1663336-1668336 GCF_046866305.1 Octopus bimaculoides
CTACGGATATATCTTCCGAGAATGACTTTATTTACTTACTACAGGATGAAATTCCGTGGATTATAGTAACACCAATCTACAGTGAATGACTTCCTTGCGGGTTCGAATAATGTCTCAAGCATATATGAACTAGTAACAAGTTTGTATTATATATACATATACATATACCTACACACACACACACACACACACACACATACACACACACATACACACACACACACACACACACACACACACACACACACACACACACACACACACACACACACACACACACACACACATATATATATATATATATATATATATATATACATATTGCTGTGTCTGGGGAAAGTCATTCTCTTTTAGTGCCATATTATTTAACACACTCACCGGTAAAGTTTCCACTCATTTGACTATTGAAAAGTTTGCAAGACTCAACGAGAATTTTAGAAAAAAATAAATAAGTAAATGAGTGGAAACTTTACCGGTGAGTGTGTTAGATAATAAGGCAATAAAAAAGAATGTCTCTCCCGAGACACAACAAGATATGCTTCAACACAAAGAATCTTGCAAACTAAATCAAAAAATGAAGTATATATATATATATATATGTATATATATCAAACACGGAGTAGACCGCCAAATTTCGTTATACTCTATGTATGTGTTTTATATTGACATTGCATTAACACACGCGAACACAGAACGCAGTAAATAAATACCTATATGTATTTTGTATAAATGTGTATTTATGATGGCGTGCGTACATATGACTATAAATGTATGTGTGTGCCTGCGCCCGCTTTGCTCTGCGTGTGATCAATAGATGTTGTTAGTAAGGACAACAGCAGAGGAGGAAATGAAGTAAAAAGCTATATCGAAAGTTGTGTGGGGGTTTTTACCACAGCTGTGGGAATTTACGGTGCAGGAGTTTGTAAGAAAATGTCATTTCCGTTTTAACATGGCGTCAATTATAATAGCTAGCGGTAATTGTATAGATAGATAGATAGATAGATAGATAGATAGATAGATAGATAGATAGATAGATAGGTAGGTAGGTAGGTAGGTAGGTAGGTAGGTAGGTAAGTAGGTAGGTATAATAGTTCATAATTTATATATGTATATGTATAATATTTTGCGTAGTGTGTATGTGCATGTGTGTGTGTTTGCATTTGTAAATTTGTGTATATATGTATGTGTGTGTGACTGCGTATGTGTGTGGTGATGCATCAATATTCGCAATTTTGTACACCCCCCCCCCCTACATGCACAAAAATGTATTTTATATATGTGAATATGTAGATGAACGAATGTATTTGTTTATGCATGCACATTATATATATATATATATATATATATATATATACGTGTATAAGTATATTTTCGTGTATTATTATATATATATGTATATATGTATGTGCATATATATATGTGTATATATATATATATATATATATATATATATATATATATATATATATATATATATATATATATATATGCATACTTACATACATACATACATACATACATTTGTGTGTATATAATTTCCTTACATGTACGTCATTTGGCAAATTGTAAGTAGATCTTCGAGAAATTGGTAAGCTTGGTGCAATTGAGTTAAAAGCACTGCAAGAATATAGAGATAGAACTATAATTATCTCGAATATTTCACCATATTCCGTCACGTCAAACAGTCTGCTGTTGCTGCTGCTGTTGCTGCTACTGCTACTGCTGCTGCTGATTGAAGCAACCAAGGAATATATCGCTGATATCTGGAATCGTTTTCTGGTAGCACCATTTCTTGTTTCATCCGCCTTCGTTCTTTCATCAATATTATTTTCTCGTAATATACTTCTTTCTTTCTTTCTTCTTCTTCTTCTTCTTCTTCTTCTTCTTCTTCTTCTTCTTCTTCTTCTTCTTTTCCTTCTTCTGCTTCTTCCTTTTCTTCTTCTTCTTCTTCTTCTCCTCCTCCTTCTACTTCTACTTCTTCCTTTTCTCATTCTTTTCATTTTTCATTTCGTCTTTTCTTTTTCTTCATTATCGTCTTTTTCTTCATCTTCATCTTTCTTTTTTATTCTCTTCTTTTACTTCTTCTCCTTCTTCTTCTTTTTCTTCTTCTTCTTCTTCATTTTCTCCAACATACCTTAGTTTCTTTTTCTTATTTCTATCTTCGTTTTTCCTTCGTTCTTCTTTACCTATTCTCTTTCTTCTTCACTGTTCAACGTTCTTCTAATTCCTTCATCTAATATATGGATTATTCCCTCAATCCCATTCCGTTTTTCTTCCAATTAAATCTTTTCTTTCTCTTTCCCCATTTTCAATCTTTTTCTTCTTCATCTTTTATGTTCTTCTTCATTCGTCTTTTAAAAACTTTTTTTCGTTCATTTAATATTTCCCCACTTCTCTATTTCTTTCGACATTTTTTCATTCCATTTTCATCCAAAATCTTTTTCTTCATATCCTCCTTCCCTACCTCTTCACTTCCACTTTACATTCTGTTTTTCATTTCTTGGTTCTTTCATTTTTTTACCATTCCACCTTTTCTCAGTTCGTTGTACTTTTTTTCTTTACTTCTCTCTTTTTTCTTTTTTATCAATTAATTTTGCATTCCCCACCACTCTATTTTTTCTCCCTCTCTCTAAAGAATTCTTCTGTCACCAATTTCTTCATTTTCCTTTATTATTCGCCCCAACTTTACTATTTCAACTGTCTTGTCTCTCTATCTTTATCCTTCTTTTTTGCTCTCTTTTCTTCTCCCCTCTTTCTCTCTATTTCTTTACCTCTTCTCTCTCTCTTTCTTTCACACACACAGACACCAAACACACACTCTCTATTTTTCTCTCTCTCTCTTTCTCAATCTCTCTCTCACTGTATTTCTCATTCACTCTCTCTCTTTACTCTTACTACTATCTCTCATTCTTTTTCTCTCTCTGTCTCATTTCTCCCTCTTTCTCTCTCTCATTCTCCCTCTCTGAAATTTTTGTATTCATTATCCATTATTCGTTACTCTTTACTCTTCTATATTTCTATCATTCAAACATTCATTTATTTGTGCCACACCCTTTTCTTCTTCCTTTTTTTTAACAGAAATTAGTACTATTCGTTTGCTGAAAACGGTGCCTTTGGATTTGATTCTACGGTTACAATACTGGCTATAGCATCTGTTAATTTCTTTCCATATCCGTTTTTAAAAGTATAGTTAGGTTCTCTGCGATAAAATAATATTATTCTTCTGTTATTGCAATCCTAGAATACAAAAGACATTACAAATGCAAAGAACCAACCGTTTTTACTATTTATCTCTTCAAAAGTTTTGTTTATTTTCTTTCCCCCCACCTCTTCCTCCTTTTTCATTTTCTTCGTTTGTCTTATTCCGTATTAATTTTCATTGACGCGTAGTTATTTTCGTTCATTTTTACGGGTTCCAGCCTTTCAGTTGTTGCCATGAAGGTTCATATGTCCTTATAATGACGAGATTAGCTCTTTGCCATTTATTCAGTTGTGGATATGTTAGGCATGCAGGAACATCATAATGTTTCGATGACCATTCACTTTGCCAGCCACTGTTGAACGAAAGACAGTAACACACCATACATAACAGTTGTTATTGTCAGGAGGGGTTGGGATATAAATCACCCGTAACAGATAGAGAAACGAAACAGCTACCAAGCAAGTCACCAAGTTAAATGGTTAAGTGTGGTTCAAATTGTGGGAACATAACGAGTTGAAGAGCTTCAATGCATACCACACGAGTTTTAGGATCGATAAACATATAAGAACTCGGACGAAGACGATCCACGTGTTGAGTATTGAGTCCCCACAATTAACTCCGGGAAATAGTAAATGAAATGAAGTGTAATAAATAAATATATACACATATATACGCAAACAAACGTATGTATATAGACACATTCATGTATACACACACACACATATGCACACACACACACATATGCACACACACACACACACACACACACATGCACACACACACACACACACACACACACACACACAAACCGATTGGAGCAGTCGTTAGAGTAATTTGATAGATAGCTTTACAATAATCCTTCAGTTATTTTCGTTCATTTTCCTCCTGACATACCATTTGTATAATTTTACTGGTTTGAATCCTGTATATATATATACATACATACATACATATATATATATATAAATATATCTCTTAAAATGAGATGTCAGTGTGAATTTCATTTTTGCATAATTTAGACGACAGTTTATTCACCGCATTCTAAACACATATATATATATATATATATATATATATATATATATATATATATATATATATATGTTTAGAATGCGGTGAATAAACTGTCGTCTAAATTACGCAAAAATGGAATTCACGCTGACATCTCATTTTAAGAGATATATTTACCAAAATTACATTAAAATATCTTGAAATACTAAAGAGTAAAATTTATTCAATAAAATTTCCATTGGCTTCAACCACGGCCTCCACATGACTTTGGAATCTCCTGCAACCCCTCCAGACGCTCTTCTTGTTTAAGGCAGTGAATGCTACCATAATCCTTGCCTTCAGTTCATCTTTGATGCTACAAAGAGTTTTGTTGGTCTCTCGCTTAACTGTGTCCTACACATATTAGCCAAGGGGATTGCAGTCTGGGGAGTTAGGTGGCCAGGTGTTAGGGGTTATGTGGTTGCACTCTGTGTCACGCAGAATCTCCTCGAGAACTACGTTAAGGGTACACGTGTCTGTGGAATGCTCAGCCACTTGCACGTTAGCGGATCAACTGGAACCCTGGTCGTCGCAACCGACGGAATGCCACGAATACATATGCAGCATGCTCTTATATATAGACAAATAAGCTAAATCAGTGAAAACAAAAGCATTCCCAGCTATGCACATTTCTACATACAAACACTCATGTATGTGTGTATATGTACTATGCAAGAATGTGTATGCGTGTGTGAGTGTGTGTGTGTGAATTTACATGTGTGCGTGTGTGTTTTGTGCATATATGTAA
>NC_142945.1:1676879-1691879 GCF_046866305.1 Octopus bimaculoides
TCACAGCAACACAATGAGATTATTCCTCACATGACGAGTCTACTTGCTAGAAAGAAAAAACAGCTAAATTTCATTCAGACCTTTCATAACTTATAAAACAGTAATATGTTGAATATTTTGTTTGAAAATAAGGTGGGATGGTCACATGTAGAACGCTTTGATTAGAAGTCTGCCTGGTCAGAAGTGACTTGGGGCTAAGGTGATACCGTGTCTACGTTTAAACATGCATATTTTCGTATGTGCATCTTTGTGTCGCCATGCGCGTCTGTAAGTATGTACATGCTTGTGTGTATGTTCATGTAAATATGTATGTTTATGTGTGTATGTGCGTGTGTGTGTGTGTGTGTATGTGTATGTGCATTATCTGTGTGTGCGTGAGTGTCAGTATATGTGTGTGTGTATTTGTGTGTGCGAATGTGTTTGTGCGAGAGAGAGAGGGAGAGAAAGAGAAAGAGAGAAAGCGAGTTCTTATTTAATTAATTTTATAAATTAATTTTCGGGTATTTTCATGTCAAACAAGATCTTCAACACTGTAGCTCCCATGCAATAACCTTTCTAATTTTGTTTTATTAATTAAATTATTTACATATTCGTTAATTATATTTTTGTTCAACAATGCTGAAGATTCAATGAAAATACGGGGACCAAGGAGAAAAAATTTTTTAAATTGCAACAACCGGAAATCCACCATATCTTCTTCGTTTTCCTTCTAATTCTTCTTTTCATCTGTCAAATCAACATTTCACATTCCTTTAATCACTGCTGCATCCTGTTGCCTAATTGAACTCCCTAATTAATTGAATCAATGAAGGATCTACTACACAGCCGTTCACTCTGCTAGAAATAACAGCAAAACTTTCCTAGAATCACAGTCAACGTATATGAAAACAGAACAGATCGGATAAAGTTAGTCATAGAGAAAATGGTGACAACACGGTTGGCTCTGATCATAGGCGCGCCTGATCAGGGCCGACCTAGGATTAAACAACAGTAGCCTAATTAATCGACCTTTCTTCTCTTTAATTTTCCTTGTTTGTTGGTTACATTTATTTTTTTCTTTATCGCCTAATTAAGGCTAATGACCCTTTAAGTTTTTTGCGACATAATGAAGGATTGTAAAATTTTCTAATTAATTTTTCTTGAAATTAAACGAACCAAAACAAAAACAAGATGGTTTTAGCTACATGCAGATCATATACACGCGCGCACGCACAGACACACACATATGCATACATACATATAAGTACATATATATATATATATATATATATATATATATATATATACATACGCATATACGTGTGTGTAAGTATATGTATGGCTTATTATGAGTATTCACATGTATTACGCAAGGCGAAACATATGTGTAAGCATACACTATAGATAGATAGATAGATAGACACACACATATATATACATACATACATATATTTGTGTATGAGTGTATGTCTAGAATTAGTAACGCAGATTAGACAGAGTATACAATACTATGATAAAGTATAATATTGTTATCTCAGCTGTCAAGTGATTCTCAAGCAATTACCTCACTTATCAGTGGGGGAGTTGTTTAAAGAACGGATTGTCCGAGGAAACTCAGAGTAACCGACTGATTATTTAATGAAATATAATAAAACAACGTCTCACTTTAGCACACTTTACAATATATATTTGAACGAAAGGAGCCATGCTTTGGTAAAAAGTATGCGAGGACACACTATTATAGTCTTTAAAAAATTTACTAGGACAAAACTGAAATTTTTTGCGGATACTTGATTGAATGGATATGTTGGTAAAACCGTATTTTGAATTTACTTACTGTTAATCTGATATGTGGTTTAAATATGTTGTTATTGTGAAGCTATACATTAGCACAATACTTTAATGCTTTCTTACCATCTAAATCTAATGTTAAGTCTACATATATATATATATATGTGTGTGTGTGTGTGTGTGTGTGTGTGCGTGTGTGTGTGTGTGTGTGTGTGTGTGTGTCTATGTCTATGTATATGCCTATGTACATATGTGTATGTATGAATAAATGGTTCCATGAAGTATAAATAACCATTATAGATATTGATGATCTTTCGAGTCTTCTGGTGTTATTCTTTTCTTCTCTAATTTAGTTTCACAAACCAAGAATGACTCTTTCTAAAAATATATGAAGTGGAGAATGTTTATGTCAATGCTCGTGAAATTTGGAGGTACAAGAGATTATATTGGTGGTGATGGTGATGGTGGTGGTGATGGTGGTGATGGTGGTGGTGGTGGCGGCAGCGGTTGTAGTAGTGATGCTATAGTAATGGTGCTTTAGTAGTAGTGGTTGCGGTGGATATGGCGTAGGTATTGCAGTTGTGGTTTTAGTGTGGTAAATGGCGGGGGGTGCTAGTGGTGGTGGTGGTGGTGGTTTTGGTCAAATGTTACATTTTCCTTTATTGTATTTTATAATCTGCCACAGGAGAGGGGGAAGTGGGGGGGCCTGGACATCTGTCATACAATATGTATAAAGAAACGTACATTAACACGTGTGTGTGTGGGTGGTTGTGTGTATGCATTTGCGTATGTGTATGTGTATATATTTATATACATACATATATATGTACATATATATATACATATATATCTATGTATATATATATACATGTATATACATACATATATACATATATACACACATATATATATATACATATCTATATATATATATATAAATATATATATATATATATATATATATATATATATATATATATATATATATATATATATATATATATATATATATATATATATATATATATATATATATATACATATATATAATATATATATATATATATATATATATATATATATATATATATATATATATATATATATATATAGATATATATATATATATATATATATATATATATATATATATATATATATATATATACATGCATATAGATAGACAGATAGATGCATACATGTATACATACATGCATACATACATAATGCCTGTATACATATATTTACAAAGTTGTATGGAAAACAGATATATGCGTATGCGTGTATATATACGAAAATTAAGGTATATATGAAAATATATATATATATATATATATATATATATATATTCACAAATAAACGAAAACAAAACAGCTACAACAATAACAGTAATAATAATAATAATGATAATAATAATAATAATAATAATAATAATAATAATAATAATAATAATAATAATAATAATAATAATAATGATGATGATAATAATAATAATAATAATAATAATAATATTAATAATAATAATAATAATAATAATAATGATAATAGCAATGATAATTCTAAATAATTCTAAATAATTGTCGAGTAGCAAATGTTTCCCTGGTGTCTACTTGAATCTTATCTTGAACTCTACAGATTGTAATCAATATTCATATATTTTATATGCAACGCCGAACGCACGCACGCACTTTCACACACACACACACACACACACACACACATAAAAAGGTATGCAAAGATACAGACACATGTATCGTACAGGAACGTTTGTAAGTATATGTATATACATATGTGTGTATATGTGTGTGTGTGTGTGTGTGTGTGTGTGCGTGTATGTACGTGTGTTTGTATGCATATGTATAAATATTTGCATGTAATGTCCATGTACTTCTATATATGTGTGCCTGTGTATGTGTATATATATACCGGAGGTAGAGTGATATGCCTTTTGTTATATTTCTGCTGCTTTTAAATAAAGTATATGTGTGTGTGTGTGTGTGTGTGTGTGTGTGTGTGTGTGTGTGTGTGTGTGTGTGTGTGTGTGTGTGTGTGTATGTATGTACGTATTGTTGAGAGAAACGGAAAGGGAGGTACACACATGCATAAACACATGCACATAAGTATATATAGATATGCCTACGTACACCCGTACATGCTCGTATAGATATGTATAAACGAAACAGACGGGATAGACTGGCAGACAAACAATGCCGAGCAATCAATATGGCGGTAGTGTTACGAGGTTTTTAACGAGGTTTTTTTCTTTTTTTTGACATCTAATAAAAATACAGAAGTAGCTGAGGAGATTTAAAACGTGGTCTACAAAATTGTCTCTTCTGAATGGCAGGAATTGGAGACGGAAATTTCATGAAGAATTTAAATTTACCTGAAGTGCTAAATATATCATTTCGAAGCTTCAGAAGATAAAAGAGATAAAAATTTCTTTTTTTAAATTGCTTAAACAAACACAATTATCGGAAATGTGTTTATGAATGTCTACGGATATTATATATTGTTGAAAGTTCTTTTTCTCGGCCTTTCATAGTTTCTAATCTATGTACTTAAGTATGTAATAAATTTATGAGTGTGTTCAATGTACCCTTGACAACCGTTGTTGGTGTGTTTATGTCCCAGTAACATATGCTGCAGTGAATTATTCTCTGCAGAATTGTTTCCAGAATTTTGCGCGCCGGAGCTGAGGCATTTTGAAAAGCAGCCCCAATGTAATCGGTAGAACTATATGCAAGTCTTATCTACCTCTCCCTCCCTCTCTCCTTCCCTCTCTTTCTCCTCCCTCTCTACCTCTCCTCTCTCTCTCTCTCTCTCTCTCTCTCTTGCCACCGTTGTCAAAATATGACATTGCATTCATGTCTATCGAATGGGATGGAGAATAAGTGGCATTCATCATTTCCTAGATCACTATGTCCCAAATAAATTCTACTACCACTGCTGCTGCTTCTATTATTGTTACCACCACGACTACTACTACTATTATTTTTACTTCTAATCCTACTCTTCCTCCTCTACCTCCTCCTTCATCTACTACTAATACTACTACCACTACTGCAAATATTGTTATACCACAACCACGACTACTACTACTACCATCACCACAACTACTACTTCTACTACTACTACCACCACCACCACCACCACCATTGAAGGTTAACTGAGTGCAGTTTAAACCTGGATCGCCAAACAACAGAACCATCAACAACAACAACAACAACAGCAAGAACAACAATAATGTGCATATATAACAAATCGAGGAAATAAGAAAATCGATTTGGGTTGTGTCGGGTCAATATCCCAGTAAAAGATCAAAGAAGGAAGAAGGCCAAACAATGCGATTTGGTGGATTGAGGAGATTCTTTAATCTGGGTGGTGGGCATGGTTAGGCTGGTATCGGTGGATTATTGTGAAACGTATTATAGAGCAGCCGAGTTTATGCTGGATGGAATTACGTGCAGACACCATTTTTACATTTCATACACAGGGAAAACAACGAAAGCAACAACACCAATAATAATAATAATAATAATAATAATAATAATAATAATAATAATAATAAATAATAATAATAATAATAATAATAATAATAATAATAATAATAATAATAATAATAATAATAATAAATAATAATAATAATAACCCACAAATACTATACACTCTGTTTTGCATTCACCCAGTGAAATAAACTCCCACCAGCAAGAAGGAAAAAAACCAAAGCATTACACACTCAACTCACAATACAAGAAGTAACACAACAAAAGACAGGACCACACTTCAAGGATAAAAACTAACACAATACAATACCGGGAAGAGTTCACACACTCGCAACAGCAGAAAAGAACACACAATACTGCACACCCCCCCACCAACACGGAGGTGTAACAGGTGATGCAGTAGAAATTGGCCACAATCTACCAAGTATTGAACAGTTATATATTAATAATAATCCTTTCCCCTAAAGGCACAAAGCTTGAAATTTGAGGGAAGGGGACTAGTCGACTACATCGACCCCAGTGTCTCACTGGTACTTAATTTATCAACGGCGAAAGGAAAAGTCGACCACGGCGGAATTTGAATTTGAATTTCAGTGTAACCTGAATATAATTTTTCCTTATACTTTTAGTTGTGTTTTTAGCTCAGGTGTGCCGCCGAATTTTGAAAAGAATATTAGTGTGCCGCAAGTGAAAAAAGGTTGCCGAGCACTGTGCTAGTGCCCACCATGCGTATGTATAAAAAGGAACAGTAGACTTTTAAAAACCTGTTAACATCAGGCTAGATGAGATTAGATTTAGTGTGAGGAGAGTGTAAGAATACCAAAGGAATAACCTACACGCACACACACACACACACACACACACACACACACACACACACACTCACGCACGTACACAAACACACACACACATGCACACACACGCACGCACGCATACACAGACAAACACTCACACACATAAACACATACAAATAAACAAGCAAACACGCACACACTGATAAACACATACAAATAAACAAACACGCACACACAGAAATACACACACACACACACACACACATACACACTCACTTGCATACACACACACACACACACACGCACGCAATATACTACTACACTGGCAACCAAAATAAGTAACTCTATTTACAGAAAGTAAGCGATTCGTGCGCTACCAAGCGTGAAGAAACCTGTTAGTCAGGTCCCAGTTGACGATGATATATCTATCAATAATGACGACGCCTGGCTATCTTTAGTCGGTGGTGGTCGGAGAAGGAAGGAGGTCAGGAGAATTTATTTTATAAAAAGTGTTTGACTCAATTCAATTTGACAGCTTCACTTCGTCGTTTTACTGTGGAGCGCGATACGTCTTTACTGAAACACGGAATTTCAAGTTGGTTATTTCTCGCGTGAAGAGAAAGAATAACGAAAGGAATGAGTGATGGGTCTCGCTTGCTGGAATATCTTCTGCTTGTATATCTTCATGTGTTTCTTTTGAGATATGATTACGTTCCAAATATTCATTGCTGGGTCAGACTTTTCGCTTATCTCTGTACTGCCAAGCCATGCCAATCAGATAATGAAATGAATATGGATGTGTGTAGGTGTGCCTGTATAAGTCTGTGTATGTGCGCACACGTGCTCTGGTGTGTATCTGTGTATCTATGTATATGTGTGTGTGTGTGTGTGTGTGCGCGCGTGCGTGTATATATATATATGTATATACATACACGCACACATACAGACACACATAATCACATATAAAGATACATATATATATATATATATATATATATATATATATATATATATATATCTGTATGCATGTGTACATTTATATATGTATAATTACATATATAATCAAGTAAATATACATATATATTTAAATATTAAATATATATCTGCGTGCATATATGTATGTATGCGTGAGTGTGTTTGTATCGTTGCATATGTTTTTGCGTGTATAGGTATGCATGAGTGCATGAGTAGTAGTAGTAGTAGTAGTAGTAGTAGTAGTAGTAGTAGTAGTAGTAGTAGTAGTAGTAGTAGTAGTAGTAGTAAAAGATAGAAATAAGAATCAGCGTATTCAGAGGCCAACGGTTAGAATACGCTGGTCAGTCAGTGAATCTTTGGTAATAAACCAGATGGATTGTTTTCTTTCGATATCAGTGAGATTGGTGGCGCTGAAGTGCCAGTGTAGCACTTACATACTGAACTCTGTGTGTGTGTGTGTGTGTGTGTGTGTGTGTGTGTGTGTGAGTAGATCCATGTATGCATGGTGTGTGCATGTATGTGTTCATCATTGTTGACTGATGAGACGTATGACATTTTCATGTGGAAACTGGAAGTCTCACCTTAATGGCTGCCGCTTACTAAATGAAACTCTCTTCTTCTCTCTCCCTCTCTCTCTCTCTCTCTCTCTCTCTCTCTCTCTCTCTCTCTCTCCCTTTCAACTTATTTGTGTTGGCTGTTTGTGTACCTATATATATATATATATATATATATATATATATATATATATATATATATATATATATATATATATATATATATATATATATATATGTATATATATATATATATACACACATACGAATCTGTTTGTGTAAATACATATCCATATAAGTTTATGTGAAGGTCACGTGTTTAAGATCACTACGTGAGTCTATATCCAGAGCCACTTATCACTCGACCCGCCAGAAATAGCAGTTAAATCTCTGTCTAAACACACACTGGTGTCTTTCATTGAAAAAAACAAATGTGGAGAACAGGTCGAATAATACGGCCCTGTATTCATTGTATATACGAAAAGGACGAGATGATCACGTCTTGGATGCATTTAATCATAATTCTACTCAACCAGGCCTCGCCTTGGGTTAAACAACAAGTCACATATCGTATTTTTCACTCATTCTTTCTCTTATTTCGATGTCTGTTTGTTTGTTTTTTTAATTCTATTTTAAGTATTTTTTTTCTTCTTTTATCAATATAATTGATAATATATTACACACCATTCTTCAGAAGACAGCAGTCTTTTACACGAATTGCTTCGGTTCCATTATTTATTATATAAACATTAAAGCAGTAATTCTTTAATGGCTGTAATCTGATGGAGGTGGCAGGGTTGGGCAGGTGGGTCGGTGCCGCATTTTTGTTTGTTTATATCTTAACTTCGTTGGAGTTGTTTAGAAATTAATGTTTCAAAACAAAATGGTTTATTTTGTTTTTTTCATTTTACATAATTTTCATCTGGCTAATTGTGGAGATAATAGCAAAGTAACAATTTGCTCTTCGCTATTGTTGATGTTGTTGTTATTGTCGCCATCGTGGTCTCTGTTGTTGTTTATTGGTTGAACGTGCTGTTGTTGGTGCTGTTGTTGGTGGTGGTGTTGGTGCTAGTGTTGTTTGTGGTGAGGGTCATCGTTGTATTGGTGTTGACGGCCATGTTGTTGTCGTCATTATTTTTCGTGTAGAAATCGGAGTCGAAGTCACCATTGTTGTTCTTGTTGGTGTTGTTAGTGGTGGCGCTAGTGTCGTTGTTGATATTGTTATTGTCGAGTCGTTGTTGTTGTTGCAGTAGTTAGTCTCCATTAGTAAACTTTGATATAAAACATTCGCTCCAGAACTTTCAATTCTAAATAGAAAAAAATCCGTTTTCTCTTTTATTTACGTCTTTATTTTTCTACATCTGCTCTCTCTCTCTCTCTCTCTCTCTCTCTCTCTCTCTCTCTCTCTCTCTCTCTCTCTCTCTCTCTCGCTTTCTCTCTCTCGCTTCCTCTCTCTCTCTCTCTCTCTCTCTCTCTCTCTCTCTCTCTCTCTCTCACTTCCTCTCTCTCACCTTCTCTCTCTCTCGCTTTATCTTTCTTTCTCTAACTCTATCTCTCTTTTTCTCCTTTCTCCTCCATCTTTCTTTTTCTCTCAAACACACGTACAATTGCTATTTCTCTGTCTGTCTCTCTCCCTCTTCTCCCTTCCTCTCCTTCTTTATCCCTCCCCACACTCTTTCCTTCTCTCTTACTTTTAACTCCTTTCAAATATTCTCATTCTTCTATACTCACTTTCACTTTTAATCACTTCTCTCTCTCTCTCTCTCTCTCTCTCTCTCTCTCTCTCTCTCTCTCTCTCTCTCTCTCCCTCTCTCTCTCAAAAAAAAGACACGCTTCTTATTACTCGCTCTTTCTCACCCTTCCTTTTTTTCTCTCTTTTCTTTGTCTGTCCCTCCTTCTCTCTCTACATCACACGACGTCAAGACAAGCTGACTCTAACACACGTCGCACACACACTCACACACACACAAATACACTCACATACCTCTTTCTCTCTCTCTCATTATTTATACATATACATACACATATATATATACACGTTGAGTTCCTTTTACCCCCCTCTCTCTCTCTCTCTCTCTCTCTCTCTCTCTCTCTTTCCCTCTCCTCGTCTCTCTCGTCCTCGAAACACCCACCCTTACATCCACACTCCAGCCTTCCAACAAATGTCGCCAGTTCGTGGCAACATCCCTACTACAACGGACAAAGATGTTTGTCAGTTCAAACCTGTTTGCTACATGTTAACATCTGATCAATAATCGAGAACATCGGCCACACACAGACGCCATTATGTTGTTGGCAAATTCGGGGAGGAAATGTGGTTTGAATCGGCTTTGATTTCGGACATTCTCTAACGAGGTGTTCTCCAACCAGTTTTCAATAGACATTGTCCAGTTTGATTTAGAGCTGCTTCGACTTTGAACGAATTTAACGATTTCCCTTCACATTCAGACAATACCATTCCTTAGTGGAATAATCTCGAAAGTGGTTCACTTCTACGTCTACTTGTTATTCATTAACTCGGAACACAAACACACACACACAGACATGTACAATACGCGGGAACACACTCGAACATACATACATACATATATAATATTAAGTATATATATATATATATATATATATATATATATATATATATATATATACAGATATATGTAGGTATGTATGCATATATCTGTATATAGATAGATAGATAGATAGATAGATAGATAGATAGATAAATGTACGTTACTTAATGTCGAATAAAAGAGAAAGGAGTGCTCAATACATGTGGTAGAGGATATGACTTTTCTATGGAAACTGTAGGTAAGTCTATATATATATTATTTAAATAGGCGCAGGAGTGGCTGTATGGTAAGAAGCTCGCTTCCCAACCACATGGTTCCGGGTTCGGTGTCACTGCGTGGCACCTTGGGCAAGTGTCTTCCACTATAGTCTCGTGCCGACCAAAGCTTTGTGAGTGGATCTGGTAGACGGAAACTGAAAGAATCCCATCATATATACATGTATATATTTGTATGTGTGTCTGTGCTTGTTCCCCCACCATCGCTTGATAACCGATGTTGGTGCGTTTACGTCACCGCAACTTAGCGGTTCAGCAAAGGACACCGATAAAATAAGTACAAAGAATAAGTCCTGGGGTAAATTTGTTCGACTAAAGGTGGTGCTCCAGCTTGGCCGCATTAAAATGACTGAAACAAGTAAAGAAAGAACATATATATATATATGGGTGTGTTGTGTGTGTATGTGCGTGAGTGTGTGTGTAACTGTGTGTGTGTGTGTGTGTGTGTGTGTGTGTGTGTGTGTGTGTGTAGCGACAGCCGTATGCTTGTATATAACAATGTGTAAAAAATGAAGGGAAAATAAAACTTTAATTGTCAATATGTTAGCAATATGGGAATTCCTCTTGATAACACTAACTTCGTTTCCATATATTTTGTGTTTTTACCATTTTTTTTTCCTTGGTTTAGGCAGAGAAATAAACAAGATTATTTATATTTTCTGGTAGAAGATTTTAAAATCTACAGAAAAAATGTAATTTAATAAAAATAAAAAGGGAAAAAATGCAGAACAACAGCAGTAAATGAAATACCGAAATATATGTTT
Source organism: Octopus bimaculoides (assembly GCF_046866305.1). Lineage (NCBI taxonomy): Eukaryota > Metazoa > Mollusca > Cephalopoda > Octopoda > Octopodidae > Octopus > Octopus bimaculoides. Next base: position 1,688,088 of record NC_142945.1, read on the forward strand.
ACAACGCTGTGTGTGTGTGTGTGTGTGTGTGTGTGTGTGTGTGTGTGTGTGTGTGTGTGTGTGTGTGTGTGTGTGTGCGTGCGTGCGTATGTATCTGTGTGCGCGTATCTGTGTATGTGTGTATTTGAACAAAATATTACAAAAATTCTTGAAATAATAAACCTGTAATGCATGTATAAAATTCATATAAAATATTTTATTTCTATGTGTATTTCTGTATACATTATATTAAAATGTAAAAAATATTTTAAAAATAATAATAATAAACGGGGTATGGAATTCTGTATCATTTTCTGCGGAATAATATTAAATAAATATCGAAATAAATAAACAGAAATTTGACTGGATTTTGGAGAATTGGATGTCGGATATTCGTTAATTATTTTCCATTCTGCTTGAATGGACAGGCAAAAAGACGGTAACGAAGTGGTTGGTTTGATGAAGATGGAAACGGCAGAATGTAAAATGTAGTGGAGAGCAGATGATAGTAAAACCGGGATGAAGCAGTTAAGGTGGGGAGGTGTGCGATAAATAAAGGGTGAATGGGGATGTAATAGGGGTTAGTGTGTAGGGGAAGGGAAAGTGCAGCGGTGATATATAAAGGGTGTATGTGATATAAAGCCTTGAGTGAAGTAGGAGTCGGAGAAATGAAGGAAACATATGTTAATAAGGTGTAGATGAGGGTGAAATTGTGAAGAGAGAGAGGGAGAACGATAGTAAGATTTGAAAGAACGTAGAAGGACGAGACTTGGAGGAAGCAGATGATAACAGGGTTTGGCTGAGGAAGTGGAAGGTGGAAATGAAAGATTGCAGACGATAATAGAACGTGGATGAGATTGAAGGAGAAAAAAATGAAAAGTAACCGAAGCGAGAGAGATGGTAGGGGGGAGAGAAAGAGAAAGAGAGAGAGAGAGAGAGAGAGAGAGAGAGAGAGAGAGAGAGAGAGAGAGAGAGAGAGAGAGAGAGAGAGGAAGAGAGAGTAATGATTAGGTAAGGTAGGAGATAGAAAGAAAATAAACAAACGATAGACTTGAATGAATTTGGAGAGGATAAAATTAGCAGACGATAATAGGCTTTAGATGAAATGAAAGCAATGAGAACAGCCGATAATAAACCCGAATGAGAAAGAAAAGGGAAAGGTGAGTAGGATAATATGATTTGAAGGAACGACAGAAGCAAATGAGAAGTTGCATGAAACGATCGTACCGCATTACCTCCGGATATCCTTGTTACTTATTTTGATATATACATACATATATATATATATATATATATATATATATATACGCGTGTGTATATGTGCAACTATATGTATGTATGTGTATGTGTATATGTATGTGAGTGAGTGTGTATATATGTATATATATATATATACTCACACATATATTAATAATTGTATATATATTTGTATATAGATAGGTAGTTAGATAGATAGAGAGACAGATAGATACATACATACATACATACACACATACATACATGCATACATAGACCAATTATTTCAAATACGTATTTATCTATGTGTGTTTGTGTGCGTATATGTATCTATGTGTTTATCTATACATACACACAATATCTGTGTAAGTATTTATACGCGCATGCGCACGCGCGTACACACACACACACACACACACACACACACACACACAAATCTGGATACTACCGGAAGTTGCATCTCACATGTACAGTCCGAAACAGCCTGCACCCCGCCGTCTTTTAATACGCTGAGAGGTATAGAGAGGGATCGAACACTAATTACCGGAAGACTTGCATGAAGACAGAAAACAATAGGGGGCAGCACCGACTAGAGATTATTCCTCTCATAAGTAGAACATAAGAGAAATTAGAATAAATGGTTTAAAGGAACAAACCATCTCTCTCTCTCCCTCCGTCTCTCTCCCTCTCTGTCTCTTTCTCTATCTATCTAATCTGTCTCCTAATCTGTCTGTTTGTCTTATGTCTGACTCAGTTGTAAAGTTTTCCCGTCATCAGTAATAATATTCATAAACAGAAAATTCAGCACCATCATCATCATCATCATCATCATCATCATCATCATCATCATCATTATCATCATGATCATGGTCCCAAATCTTAACAATCATAATTATATGTATATATGTACATATATATATATATATATATATATATATATATATATATATGTGTGTGTGTGTGTGTATATACACACATACACATCATACACATACACATATATATACACACACACGTTAATATACATATATTTATAGACAGATACATATGCACTTACATAACTTATATATATATATATATATATATATATATATATATATATATATATATATATCTGTGTGTGCATACTTGCCTTATAGATAGATATTCTTAGCTATATATATATATATATATATATACATATATATATCTCCAGCGATGTGCGTGGGTATTTATTTTTATATGTATATACAAAATATACATGCGTATATGTATGTACATGTGTATGTGTGTGTGTGTGCGTTTGCGTGTCTCTGTGTGCGTAGGTGAAGGAACTCTCTAAACTATAGAGAGAAGGAAACCAGAAAAAGTGATGGTTATCGTTGAACAATTTTAAATATCCCAGTGATTTATAATTAAAATGGTCACCAACTGAGACAGAGAGCAAAGGAAACAAACGGGACTAATCAGGTAATAAAGTCTCTGAGTCAGACTCCTCGTAGTCTACTTGTCGGTCTTTCAGTCTGTCTGTTTTTCTGTTTGGCTCTGTCTCTTTATCACCTATTTATTTTTCTATCTAACGATCTATCTATTTGTCCGTCTGCCTGTCCATCAATCAATTTATTTGTCTGTATTTGTCTATCTTTATCTCTATCTGTTTATCTATACATCTGTCTTCTGTCTGTCTCTATCTTTATGTCTGTTTGTTTGGCTATCTATCTATTTATCTATCTATCTATCTATCTATCTATCTATCTATCTATCTATCTATCTATCTATCTGTGTGTGTCTGTCTATTTAAATATCTATCTGTCTGTCTATCTATCAACTTATCAGTTTGTCTATCTCTCTTCTTTCTTATGCCTGTGTGTATCTATGTGTCTTAAAACGATGCTTCCCATGTAAAATGGCGGTGATGACGTACAAACTATCGATATAACAGTCTTACACGCTTGACAATTATTCACCGGAAGTCTTCATCAGCCATCGTCCCTCTCTTGGTGTTCTTACTATTTCTGCTGCTGTTATTTCTATTATTATTTAGCCAAAGGTCAATCCTGATGCTGCAGACTTCGTCCAAATGAGTTCCAGCCGTGACATCCTCCTTTTTTTAGGGGAACTGAGACTGAATTATTTAATGAACACTTTTCTTTAGTCGGATGGTTGATATTTGAGATGTGGCTACTATCTCTAGCAGTTTCCAACGTAAGGACTTCTTTGTTGTTCACGTTTGTGTTACCATGAGTATGTTAGTATGCATAGGTATGTATAAATATATGAACGGTTTGTGTTTTTAAACGGAATGTATTTTTTCTGATGTTATATCTGTTCCTGAATGATGTGTAAAGAAATTTTGATTTAAGCATCTTAATGAATTCTTTATACTGAAATATATATTGAAGAAGATAAATATGTTCTTTTGAATTTATACGTTTTTGCGTCGTAACTCCTTTATTATTATTTATATATATATATATATATATATGTGTGTGTGTGTGTGTGTGTGTGTGTGTGTGTGTGTGTGTGTGTGTGTGTGTGTGTGTATAATTTAGTTATAAAGAGTCATTAGAATCAAGGTACATCAACACGCAGGATGCC
>NC_142945.1:1704379-1719379 GCF_046866305.1 Octopus bimaculoides
TTCTCTCTCTCTCTCTCTCTCTCTCTCTCTCTCCCTCTCTCCCTCTCTCTCTATCTCTCTCTCTCTCGCCCTCTTTCTTTTTCCCCCTAACCCGTCTCTACCTCAATCGTTTTATCTGTCTCCACATGGTCACACACACACTCACACATATATATATATGTGTGTGTGTGTGTACATGTGTATAAACGTTTATGTAAGTACACACACACACACACACACACATACACACACACACACATAGAGAGACAAACACGCACACACATATATATATACCTACATACACATATACACACCTATACGCACATCTATATAATGACATGCATGGATCGGTTTGCATGTATACCTCTATATACCTAGTATAGTGAATATATGTGTGTGTGTGTGTGTGTGTGTGTGTGTGTGTGTGTGTGTGTGTGTGTGTGTGTGTGTGTGTGCGTTTGTGTGTGTGTGTGTGTGTGTATAATAATAATTATATGCTACATTATATCTGCACAGCTCGGTACAACCCCAAAAAACTGTTAATGACAGCTGGGATCGTCAGGTCGCAGCCGACATAATAAAACAGGGGCTTTTCTATGCATATTCAAAGATAATAATAACCAGGATGGAGGATAAGAGGCTTTAATAGTTGAGCACAACATTTGTTTCTGCACCGTACACCAGCTTTAAGCTGCTGAGCTCATATTTAAAGGCCATTATAGAAGAAAATTCTTAACTGTTTCACCACATACCGAATTTAGAAACAGGAGTTTAAAAATTCCTTTTCTACTACCGTAAGAATCTCCCAGACAGTATTTGGTGGACAGAAATTCAAAGAAACCAGTCGTGTATGCGTGTGTGTGTGTGTGTGCGTGTGTGTGTGTGTGTGTGTGTGTGTGTGTGTGTGTGTGTGTGTGTGTGTGTGTGTGTGTGTGTGTGTTTAGTGAGACTGTTTCCGATTGTGTGGTTACGTGTTTGAGAGGAACCTTCACACGTACATACACACATGCACATACACACTTCCATACACACACACACCTGCACACCAAATTCTTAAATTCTAAATTCTTAAGTATACACTTAAACAGGCATATACACACGCGCGCGCAAGCAATCAAGCACAGACACATGACTGCTATATACACATACACAGCCATCTTCATAACCACACACTTGCATACACATCCCTACACACTCCGAATATATATCTACATATACACCCACAAAGACATAGGTGCATAGACACGGAAACATCGATCAATCTTGATCACGCAGTATGTTTCCTTCAGTAAAGTGTTGTCGTCTGCTTCATACGCACAGTCGTCGCCATTTTGAAGTGAGGCAAAACAGACCGGAAACGTGGTTACGGACATGGCAAGGAAAAACCAATACCTATAGTCTGTCTAGCTACGAGGATTTGTGATGGATTTTCTCTTTTGTTTCATCAACACAGCTTTCATTCGATGCGTTAATATTCAAAACCAGCGGCACAACGTCACAACGCCCCTTCTTTGCTATTCTAAATCCATCATATCAATGAACTCTCCACCCCCGCGAATTCAAATATGAATTCGTGTCTTCTTTATTAGACCACAAAGCTGTCTAGTACAATGTTTCTACTTTATCCCCAGAAACACACACACGCACACACACACACACACACACATACACACACACACACACACACACGCACATACACACACGCGCGCATACATATTTTCTACGTTTCCTTCTTCACTACACCACTCGTTCATCCCGTTCCTCCTTCTCTCACCCTCTCCTTTTCTCTCTTCTCTCTCTCCATCTCTCACTCTCTTTCTCTTTCTCTCCTCTGTCTCTCATCATCTCCATCTCTCTTTCTCTTTCTCTCTCATGCACGCTGTTTCTCTTATTCTATTTCTCCCTTCACTTGAAATATTTCCACTCGTTCACTCTCCCTCCTTTGTGAATAAAGAGACGTGTGTGTGTGTGTGTCTGACTCTTTTTTGTATATATATATATATATATATATATATATATATATATATATATATATATATATATATATATATATATATATATATACATATGAGATTTAGAAGTGTGTGTGTATGAGCACGTGTGTGTAACAGTTATATGTAAATCTGAAACACACTTTGAAAAACGCACACTTGTTGTACAATATCGGTATAAACATACTTCTGAACACACGTCCAGCCTCTTATCTACATACCTAAATACCTACCTCTCTATCTATCTACATTTTTATTTGACCCTTCCCTCCTCTTTCCCTATTACCATTTGTATACATACAGAGAGAGAGAGAAAGAAATGCATACATATATATACATACATACATACATACATACATACATACATACATCATACATATATATATACATATATATACATATATATATATATACATATATATATATATATATACATATATATATATATATATATATATATATATATATATATATATATATATATATATATATATATATATATATATATATATACATATGTCTATATGGCTTTTGATCTTTAGATGTATGTGCATTTGTTTGATTATATATACGTATATGAGTGTCTGTATGCATTTGTGAGTGTCTCTGTCCATATGTGTAACGCATACATGCATAACAGTCACGTGATTGTTGAAAGAAAGAAAGAAAGAAATAAAGAAAGAATGAAAAAGAAGAGAAGAGAAATTACAGAAGTTCTGAAGTACAAAGATAGTCTTTTGCATGATGAACGAAGTCTCATTTCAAACGTCGTTCCATTATATTGAATATCGTGGCGCCGTCTTTGCTTTATAGATTGGCACCGACTTGACTTAGTGATCCATCACTTTTCTGATTACCAAAACATTCTATTTATTCTTACATATATCACACCACTTCCTGCTCAATTGACCATTCCCTCGTTGGCACTAAACTCCAAAATCATTGCCAAAATAATGCTCTTCTGTGTAAAATCAAAACAAAGAAATGATTTCGAGAAAAAAAAGTTCCCTCAATCAACGTTCCTTTAGTTCCACATTGATTCTTTGTATTTTCATTTTTCCTTTATTTTATTTATTTATTTATCTATTATTATTATTTTCAAAATTTTTCTCGAGAATTCGAAGGTACAATTGCTGTTTGTGGGATGATATGGATTATGTTCATATTTCATTGAATATTGTTATATTGCCTATATAAATAAATAAATAAAAATGTGTCACTATAAATACAAATTACTTACATTAATGCGAGCTCTAACACGCTACTTTAAAGATAGCGTGTGTGTAGATACATCCAAAATGAAATACGTCATTGACAAGGAAGAGATAAATACTTTTTCTAACTTTATTTAATTTATAGACTTTTTTTTATCTATTAGTGTATATACAGAGAAATAGAGAGGGAGAGAGAGAGAGAGAGAGAGAAAGAGAGAGAGAGAAAGAGAGAGAAGGGGAGATATAGATAGATAGATAGATAGATAGATAGATAGATAGATAGATAGATAGATAGATAGATAGATAGATAGATACACATATATATATATACACACACATATACATACATACATATAAATAGATAGAGTGAGAGATATGTGTATTTACACACACATACATACATATATATGTATGTATGCATATATATGTATGGGTGTGTGTGTGTATATGAAGTTCCACCCTATCTCAATGTAATTCGCTTTCCTGCCAAACCAATTAAAAGACAATCTTTAAAAGTTAATAAATGAAATTTCACTCCGACATTTCCTCATTTCTTAATTCGCGATTCTCTTTTATAAGGAAATAATTCGTTGAACGTAAATAACTTATCAATGTTTAAAGAGGGGGAGGGGGCGAAAGAGAAACACATACAAAGAAATAAATGTACACTTTCTTTCGTCTGGAATCCATTAATTTTCTCTTTAACCAATAAATGCTTGATGAGGTGACATCATCTTACGCAACTCTTTTTTTGAAAATGTTCAACTTTTCTTAATTTGTTGCATCAAAAGATTCGTCACAGTTCGGCGGTCGGGTGCCGGTCTACTGGTGGTAGTTGCTTTCATCGTCTCATTACATCGGCAACATTGAATTCCATCGATATTGTTGTTGACCTCAAACACACACACACACGCACCACACAGATCATCCCTGCTCCACTCGACGAAACTACGCCGAGTCTAATTTCCACGGCTGCTGAGACGATTACCATGTTTATTTGTCTTTCACCGTTAATCGTTTACGTGTTCCATTTCGATATTCCATATCTATGCGGTGGTGGTATTGGTGGTGGGTGCTATCCATATATGTACGCACTCGCACTCACACACACACACACACACACACACACACAGGCGCAAGGCGTGGCTGTGTGGTAAGAGGTTTACTGCCCAACCATTTGTACCTGGGTTTAGTCCAATTGAGTGGCACCTTGGGCAAGTGTCATCTACTATAGCCTCGGGCCGGCCAAAGACTTGTTAGTAGATATGGTAGACAGAAACTGAAAGATAGATAGATAGATAGATAGATAGATAGATATCATAATGATATTATGATAAATATATGCTCAATAGTTCTTTTTGGATATCTAAAGCAATACACATACATGCACACACACATACATACACACACACATACATACACACACATACATACACACACATTCATACACACACATACATACACACACACATACATACAGACAAATAGCACATACAGTAAAAACGCATGGATATCCAGTTATTTACGGTATTTTACGATGTTATATCATCAGTGATATCGTATAGTGATAGCTGGTTATAGTCTCTGGTTTGTATTAAATAGCAATATCACGTATATATATATATATATATATATATATATATATATATATATATATATATATATATATATATATATATATATATATATATATATATATATATGTATGTATGTATATGTGTGTGTGTACGTATATGTATGTGTATATAAATATATACGTACATACATATACATACATACATATATATATATATATATATATATATATATATATATATATATATATATATATTTATATATATGTATACATTCATATATGTATATATATGTATACATACACACATACATATATATATATATATATATATATATATATATATATATATATATATATATATATATATATATATATATATATATTTATATATATGTATACATTCATATATGTATATATGTATACATACACACATACATATATATATATATATATATATATATATATATATATATATATATATATATATATATATATATATATATGTATGTATGTATACATATATTTATAATTTATATGCGTGTATATGCATAAATATCAATGCATGCGAATGGCAGTGTCTGTATGATTGTATATATGCTTAATCTTTTATGTGTGTGTGTGTGTGTGTGTGTGTGTGCGCGTGTGTGTGTGTGTGTGTGTGCGCGTGTGTATTTATAATCGGGTATTCATCGTAGCAGTTATGTAAAATGCAATATGGCGGAAACCATTCGTATCTAAACGAACAAAAAATTTTACAGTTTACAGATGGCGACGCAAAAAAATAAAGCTGTCGCTTGTTTTGAAATTTCATGACGTAAGCATTTTTGTATTGCATTTCGTCTTAGGACGTTCTGATGGCCTCCATTTTATATCAACAGCTGAGTTTCTGTCTTCACATCAGGCTATGACTGAACGCATATTCCTCCCAGTTATGACACTTCTCTTAGTTTCAATATAAGATTGTGGAATGGTTCAACCTGGTTTGTAAAATAAGCAGCGAGATGGTTTCTGATGACGTCATTTATGAACTTATTTAATTAATCATTTACTCTATATTCAATCAACAAGTCTGTAATAAATGTTACATTTCAGCACAAATCAATAATTAACTGATTAAATTTCGATTAGTTATTCTTTAAATTGTATTCGTATTTCATAATTTGATTTGGTTTAAGGCGACGAGTTGCCAGGAGCGTTATACGCCGGACAAAATGCTTAGCGGCATTCCGTCCGTCTTTACGTTCTGAGTTCAAATTCCACCGAGGCCGATTTTGCTTTCTAGCCTTTCGGAGTCAATGAAATAAGTACCAGGTGAATACTGGGGTCGATGTAGTCAACGAGTCTCCTGCCCCAGAATTTCAGGCCTTGTGCTTATGGTAGAAAGGATTATTAAATTTGTGTGAGTGTGTGCGCGCGCGTGCGAATAATGTATCTATGTTCCTATGTATTTGTATACACATCAAATATCGTTCGTTGACTCAACAGAACTCTTCTGTTCCCTCTTGGTATCGAGTGTTAAGGGTTACCAGTTAGCAACAATTGAACCCTAACTTCCGAAGTTCATGACCCGCTTGTTTGTTTGTTTGGTTGTATCTTTGTTTTCTGGGGGATTTTTTAACTTGTTTTTCCTTGCAGTAGCAGGATGCTGGATTCGAACCCAGAACCCATAGAGACAGACCAGACATTGGAAAAATATCTCTTTCGACATGTATTTCCGTGCCACCACTAGTTTCTGCTTCTGTGTGTGTGTCCGTCGGTCAGTGTATGTATGTGTTCGCATACATACTGTACGTCTCCCTACGCACACATCTATGTGTGTTTGCGTGTATGAATGTGTGTGTGTGCGTGTGCGTGTGTATGTGTGTGTGTGTACCTGTCTGTGTAGATGTACATATGCGTTCTCTGCTGTACGTCCATGTACGTGAAATAGCAAAGGAAGGCTAAAATAGTTAATAATTCACAGAGATAAACATCAACTGGTGCCAATTCAACGACATTCACCAACTTTTTTATGCACAAATACACTCTCCCCACTCTCCCCACTCTCTCCACTCTCTCCACTCTTTCTCCCTTTCTTTCTTCTGTCTCTGCCTCTCTCTCTCTCTCTCTCTCCCCCCCCCTTTCTGTCTTTTTCTCTCTCTTTCTGTCTCGCTCTCTCCCCTTCTTTTTCTCACTACGTATCTATGACTTACAAGCTTATTCTGTGGTATCTGCCAACACACACACACACACACACACACACACACACAAACGCACATACATATATATGAATATGTGTGGTGTGGCCCTGTGTGTATGTGGGTGTATGTGTTGTTGAAGTTCAGCGCGGTTACGTGTGTGTGTGTGTATGTGTGAGTGTGCGTGCGTGCGTGTGTGGATGTATGTATACGTATATGTGTATACACACACATGGCTCTATGTGCATGTGCATATTATTATGTGTGCGTGTATAATATAAATATGTGTGTGTGTGTGTGTGTGTGGGTAAGTGCATAGTTTAAGTATAGCATCGATAGAGTTAGAGAGATACAAAGAGAGAGAAAGATGAATAGATATATATATATATATATATACAGAGAGAGAGAGAGAGAGAGAGAGAGAGAGAGAGAGAGAGAGAGAAGAGAGAGAGATAGATAGAGAGAGAGATAGATAGATAGATAGATAGATAGATACACACACACACACACACACCATCACCACCACCACAAACACATATATATATATATACGTGCATACACACAGACATACAGACATCTTCGCTCTCTCTGTCTCCTTCGCTCCTTCTCCTCAGCCCTCCCCCCACTCCCTCAAACTTCTCACATCTTTCCAGACACATTCTATAATCACAAACATCTTTCTGCCGTCCATTAATCCTTTGGACGTTTCCAGAAACGCTCCAACGAACCTTCCGCCGCGCCACCACCACCACCACCACCACCATCTCACACAACCTCACTAATACATCACTGTACTATCGTACAAATACTATCGCACTTAATGTCATCATCATCACCACCACCACCACCACCGACACCGTCACAGCATCGTGATCGTCATCATCATCATCATCACCAACAACAACAGCAACAACATACAAAGTCCTGCCATAAATGTCATTATGCACATCACTTGTTGATACTAATATTGCTGTTGTTGTTGTTGATGGTGGTGGTCGTGGTGGTAGTGGTGGTGGTGGTCGTCGCAGCAGTCTTGATGTTGTTAGTGGGGGGGGGGGGACTAGTGTTGGTGTGAGAGTAATATTGCTTGTGGTGTGGTATTGGTACTGTTGTTGTTATAGTTTGCAGTGGTGGTGGTGGTGGTGGTAGCGGCGTTGGCGGTGGTGGAGTTTGATGGTAATGAGGGTGATCAAACCCCCAAGGGGAGAGGAAGAAAGAGGAGATGTGAATGACGAATATTAATTAGTATTTTTATTTCTGCCCATTTCAGTGAAGAGTTTGTGATATGTGGATGAGTGTGACTCAGCCAGTGAGTGTAGAAGTGTTTGAAGGGTGAGTGGAGGGTAGACGACTTGCTGGAGAAGAGAGTGTGAGCAGAATATACATGAGTGGAGTGTAGAAGACTGAGCTAAGAGACGGTTGTCAAGCGGTGATGGGGACAAACACAGACCCAAAGATATACAATACATATGAGTGTGTGTGTGTGTGTGTGTGTGTGTTTGTGTGGAGTGTTAGATGTAGTGTACAGATATTGTACAAAAACAACCCCAACAACAACGATCTCCTTTTCTACCCGCCCCCCCCCCCCAAAAAAAAACATGATATATAAAAATGAATAAGCTGTTTGTACATTCACAAACTTCTACTTGAGAAGTTCGAGAAACGAACGAAAGCGCTAATAACAATGAAGAAATAAGAATATTTTTTCCAAAACTCTGGCGACCTTTTCTCTCTCTCTCTCCCCCTCTCTCTCTCTCTCTCTCTCTCTCTCTCTCTCTCTCTCTCTCTCTCTCTCTCTCTCTCTCTCTCTATATATATATATATATATATATATATATATATATATATATATATATATATATATTTATATATATATATATATATATATATATATATATATATATATATATATATATATATACGACCGGCTCCTTTCAGTTCCTAACTATCAAATGTACTTCTAAGGCAATTTAGTCGGCCCAAGGTTATAGAAGACACTTGTCCCAGGTGCCAACGCAGTGGAACTGAACCCGGAGACATGTGTTTGGGAAGGAAAATTAGTACCACACAGCCTCGCCCGCACATATACATACGCAGAATCATATAACCTGTATTTATGCATATACACTTACATATATACATTCACGCGCCTATATATAAGTACATGCATTCACATATACATACAAAAAAAAACACGTTCATTCACACATACGTACGTAGACCCATACGCAAACACATACACACACAAATATATATATATATATATATATATATATATAAACATATATACATATGTAGACGTGCATACATACGTATATTCACACGTACACATATAAATATATACGTACCTACATCTACACCTACATACATACAAGCATTCATTCAGACACGCACATACATATATACATGCACACACAAACACAAGTGAATACGCGGATACACGTATACATATATACACGTACACATTTACACACATATACACACCTATGCACATACACACACACACACACATATACATCCAGATGGAAATTAATGGATTTCGGTGGTGTTAAATTATCTTCTCACCCTGCCCCCCCCCCCCACTCTCCACTTCTGTCCATCCTTCAAGACTCCTTAATTCATTCACCCCACACCGCATCCGCACTACCCACACACCTACCCATCCCCCGCTCACCTACCCCATCCCAACGGTGAGCCATACACATACCACAACACTTCTCCCTGTACATCGAAGCGCTCTACCGCCTCTACCTGTACTTTTTGCTTTACACATACGCACACATACACTCACACACACACACACACACACATATATATATGTATATATATATATATATAGATATATATATATATATATATATATATATATATATATATATATATGTATACATATATATATACATATATATATATATATATATATACATATATACACATATATAAATATACATACATATATATATATATATATATACATATATATATATATATATCATCGTTATCACCACCATCACTATCACCATCATCATCATCAGAAATCCCCCCACAGCCCCCCCCCCTCCCTTCCATTTCATTCCTCATTTGGCTATTTCTGAGTAATTTCAAATTCGGGCGAGTCTGACCTGGCAAGGTGTTTTTCTTTTATAATTTATTTCCATCGATTTTTATTCCCATCGGGTATTTCTGCTTCATAGAATGGGTAGGGAGACAGGTAGGTAAGATAGGTAGGTAGGCAGGTAGGTAGGCAGGTAGGCAGGCAGGTAGGCAGGCAGGTAGGTAGGCAGGTAGGTAGGCAGGTAGGCAGGTAGGTAGGTAGGTAGGTAGGTAGGTAGGCAGGCAGGTAGGTAGGCAGGTAGGTAATTACGGAGGGAGATACATAGGTGGAAAGATCGGTAGAGCGATGTGTGTATATGTATGTATAGAGATATAGCTAGCTAACTAGATATATATATATATATATATAGAGAGAGAGAGAGAGAGAGAGAGAGAGAGAGAGAGACAGAGACAGAGAGAGATAGAGATAGACAGAGAGAGACACAGAGAGAGAGACAAACAGAGACAGACAGACAGACAGAGACAGAGAGAGACAACCGGTGCTGGAGTGTTTACGTCCCCGTAATGTAGCGGTTCGGCCATAGAGACCGTTAGAGTAAGTATCAGGTTTTTAAAAAACTCCCTTAGCTCGAATCTTCGAGGTGCTGCCCCAGCATGGCAACAGTCAAATGACTGAAACAAGTAAAAGATGAAAGATAAAATGATACATTCCAGGTAAAAAAAAAATTCAAAGTTTATTGTAACAAAAGGAATCCATACAATTCTTGTAAATGCTCAAGATGGCGCATTTCATGGGCTGTCACGTACGTAACACGAGAAGGCCTCGTTTTTCGCAGACGACCAACCGGCAGGAAAAGCTTTGCTGTATTTTTCATTCCAATTCACTGCAGTCTGTGTTCAAATCGCGACGAGGTTGACATTACCTTTGAGCCCTTTGAGGGCTGATAATGAAATGTCACTCTTTCGCAGTCGATCGGCGGAACCTAACAACTTCCCTAATTGTTTCGGCTCTTTGCGTTGTGTTCTTTGGTTGAAGACTTAATCTGTTACCCCAGTTTAACCCATTAAGTCCTACTGTCCTATAAATAGGAGGACACTAAATGGAAACATTAGATAAGCTATTTCACATTGTCTCAGTGTCCTATTTATAGGACATCAAGTATTTCCATTTCTACTTGAAATAAAGGAGTTTTAATAATTTTTTTTTTTTAAATCATTTCAATCTATTTTCAATCATCTGTAAAAATTTAAAAGTAATATTTAGAAATTTAAGTACTCTGAGACTTAATGGGTTAACACTGCCACCACCACCACCACCATCACCATCGCTGCCGCCACCTGATTCCAGGATGGGAGGCAGAGGTCTTTAACTAAACTTACTCTATTGCAAACATTTTGGCCTGATCTCTGGGGGGAAATTCTCCCCTCCCCACTTCTTAGTCTCGCATATTCTCGAAAATTAAAGTCTTGGCGCCTCCCTTTTCTCTTGTTGTTTTCTCAAATCAATGCTGATCGAATAGACAAATCCTCCAAGGATTTCCAGCCATAACTATTCCATATTTTCACAAATACATCATCCACTATGACCTGACCTTCTATTCAACATAGCAAAGTGATATAAGCGGAGATATGACTGCTATTTCCAGCAAATCATGTGAACACTTGTTTTTACGTTTTGGTCTTGTTGTATTTATTGTTGTTTGTGGTGGAGGCCA
Organism: Octopus bimaculoides; assembly: GCF_046866305.1. Classification (NCBI taxonomy): domain Eukaryota; kingdom Metazoa; phylum Mollusca; class Cephalopoda; order Octopoda; family Octopodidae; genus Octopus; species Octopus bimaculoides. The sequence continues at coordinate 1,716,086 of NC_142945.1, forward strand.
TGGTAGTGTTGCTGCAGTTGTTGCTACTGTTGTTGTTGCTGTTTCTGGAGGTGGTGGTGGTGGTGGTGCTGCCGGCGCTGGTGATTGGTGGCGGTGTTATTGTTGATGGAATTGGCGGTGATGCTAGTGGAAATTGGTTTGGCGGCGGCGGCGGTGGCAGCGGCGGCGGTGGTGGTGGTGCTTCATGAAACAATTCGGATGTAGAAGCCCGAATGTCCGGACTGAGCAATTTCTCAAGTTATTGGGCTTCGATCCAAACCTATTAACACAGCCAAGTCTCCATAATCTATCAACGGATCGATACATCGGCTGTTGTTGACATATTCAGGGAACTGCTTCGGTGGTGGTGGTGGTGGTGGTGGTGGTGGTGGTGGTGGTGGTGGTGGTGGTGGTGGTGGTGGTGGTGGTGGTGGTGATGGTTGTGGTGGTGGTTGTGGTGGTGGTGGTGGTGATAGTTGTGGTGGTGGTGGTGGTGGTGGTGGTGGTTGTGGTGGTGGTGGTGGTGGTGGCTGTGGTGGTGGTGGTGGTGATAGTTGTGGTGGTGGTGGTGGTGGTGGTGGTTGTGGTGGTGGTGGTGATGGTGGTGGTTGTGGTGGTGGTGGTGGTGATGGTTGTGGTAGTGGTGGTGGTTGTGGTGGTGGTGGTGGTGATAGTTGTGGTGGTGGTGGTGGTGGTGGTGGTTGTGGTGGTGGTGGTTGTGGTGGTGGTGGTGGTGGTGATGGTTGTGGTGGTGGTGGTGATGGTTGTTATGATGGTGGCGGCGGCGGCGGCGGTGGTGGTGGTGGTAATGGTATTGTCGATGCTATTTTTTCTATCCGCAGTAGATCAACACCGTTTAAGCAGACCCCCACCCACACCACAGCTATGGAACTCCAGCCGTGGCCATCACATCTGCTTAGATATATATATCTATCTATATAGAGAGAGAAATACATTATCTGTGTCCTTCCGTTTTCTTAAACACGAAAGGGCATGATTAGAGGGACGTTTAGCTTATATTTCTAGCAAGTCGAGTGGGTTCGAGTGAAACGCGGAAAGTCAGCCACGTTGGCTCTTACCTCATACCAATGTCGCTGGCGTCGATGGAGCAGCGGGTTGTTATATACCATGATGCTATTACTGCTGCTGCTACTAATGATGATGATGATGATGATGATGGCGATGGCGATGGCGGTGGCAGTGAATAGGCTCAAAACATCGCCAGACTTGCACAGGAGACTCGAAGGAGAAATTTTCTATGTGACGTGGGGAATATTCCGAAACGAAAAGGACAAGAACCTTGTGAATGGGAAACCACTTCTCGGCAGATAGTATCGCATTTGCTGGAGTCGACCGAAAATCAAGCTCACGTGCTTAACGTCAATGATGAATCTATATATTTGCTTTTGTGAGTGTGTTTATATACACACACACACACACACACACAAATATACAACCACAACAGACGCTGCACCACCATCAGCAGCTGACACGATTTCTTTGGGTGCAGGTTCATGGCCTCTCGAGACTGGCAGATGCCTACTACTACTTATATATATATATATATATATATATATATATATATATATATATATATATATATATATATATATATATATATATATATATATATATATATATATATACCAGGCACTGGTGCGATTGCGTGTTAAGAACTTTTACTTCCACATGGCTCCAGGTTCAGTCCCACTGCGTGACACCTCAGGTAAGTGTTTTCTACGATAGCCCCGGGACGACCAAATCTTTGCGAGTGGATTTGGTAAACGGGTGTGTATACAAATATATATATACATACATATATTCAAATACGAATATACACATATTTATACATGCATACATATGGATTTATAAATATATGTATATACATATGTATATATAGTATATACATCTATGTATACACATGTATATTTTATATGTGTATATTTATATATTAATATTTAAATATACATTTATAGATACACATTTATCCATACATTTGTCTATATCTATAAACATATATATAAATAGATATACATACACCTTTACACATACATTTGTATGTTTGTGTGCGTGCGTGTGTGTGTGTGTGTGTGTGTGTGTGTGTGTGTGTGTGTGTGCGTGCGTGAGGAAGCTACATTCCGTTTTTACCTTTCTGCCTCACCACCCCTCCAGCTTTCTTTCTCGGAAGTTTTCCTCAAAAATATGTCCGCCAGCTAGAAAAGATTAAACTTCCAAAGCTATTTCTACGGAAGCTGCATGCATCAAAGGACGCCAAGAATTCCTCACACACCAACATTCAGTGTGACTTTCAGAAGAATCTCCGCCAGCGTTTGTTACCTAATTTGATTTGGCAATAGAATGAGTCTTGGAAAAGAAACTTAGAATGACCATTACCCTTAGGGTGAAGAATTACTTTTTCATTCATTTTTTTTATATATAATTTTCGCGGTAATTATACTTTATCGTCTGCTTCTCATTTTAACTTGTTTTTTTAGAAATTCCTAAATTTTCATAACACTTTTCATATGAAATACAGTTATTGTACGTGAAGATATCAATATACTTTGAAATATGCGTGTGTCTGTTTGTGCATGTATACAAAAGATATATATGTTGTATATGAATGTTGTATGTATGTATGCATGTATGTGTGAGTGCGTGCGTGCATGCATGTATGTATGTATGTATGTATGTATGTCTCTTCTATTTTCAAGTATTATAAATCTTCCACTGAGGAGGCAGCCGGTTTCTAACAAAGATACAAGGCTCCATCTTTGCGATGTAGTTAACACAGACAAATTCACATTTGGAACTTGAGAAAAGTCTTGCATATTTCTACTGTTCCACTCACAGATTGCACTTGTAATGTACGAATCAGCCAGTCGATTTCTTTTTCTGAAAATCCCATTTTATCCAGATTCTTTAAGCATTTACTAACATGTATGTATGTATGTATGTATGTATGTGTGTATGTATGTATGTACGTTCTATTCTTTTTTTTATTAAAGGTTTCACACGACTCCCTATCAAAACCTTAGTCCATTTGAAACAGTAAAGTTTCAAAAATTATTTTTACCAACGTTTCCAGTCTTCCTCGGGCTTATCTTCAGGATAAGGAGCTGATTTGGCTTCTATATGACACTTTTAATGGTGAGCCGCTTGTGTTTGTAGAGGCAATCCCCCCCAGATTTTGACAAAGCGTTAAAATTTGTATTAGCAAATGTGACATTTATATATTGTGTGTTAATCATAGCCTTGAGTTGCGGTATTTTCGAGGCTTCTATAATCAATCCTTTATTACTGACGGAAATTCTA
>NC_142945.1:1726879-1729379 GCF_046866305.1 Octopus bimaculoides
ACTAGCATTAACCAATGAAAACCAATCTTACAAGTACAAACGTGGGCTTAATATCTTCTCAAAGAATATCGTTCGAAGGATCCCAATCCACATACAAGGGTCAGTAGAACAGTGTAAAACTCTGAGTAACGATGGAGTGAATTCACTGACGGTTTGCCAATAAATATAGCCTGCTACTGTATGCCATTCGCTTCAGTTTGTACACATGAGATGGCGTATATGCGAGTGGTGGCTGTTTATATACTTACATATGTGTATATATATATATATATATATATATATATATATATATATATATATATATATATATATATATATATATATATATATATATACATACACACACATATATATATATATATGTTAATACACGTATACATAAATATATTCGGGTGCATGTCTACGTGTGCATATATATATATGTATATATATATATATATATATATATATATATATATATATATAAAATATGTATGTATGGATGGATGAATGTGCATGTTTTTTTTTTGTATATGAGCATGTCTTCATATGTATGCGTGGGTGGGGGTGTATTGTTATCCATGCAGTAGTAAATTCCAGTTCTAATATACTCCAAGACATAAAACAAACACCCATAGATCATGCCACCGAACTCGTCCTTCCATTTGTCAAAATGTCCGTAACACAAATATTGCACACTCCGGATACAGTAAACTTTTTCTACGCCATTGCAGGCATTTAACTGTTTTATGGCGATAACTACGTCTTTCTACCGAACTAGCTCTCTCTCTCTCTCTCTCTCTCTCTCTCTCTCTCTCTCTCTCTCTCTCTTTGTGAATATATATATATATGCACGCACACACACATACACACAAATATATATAGTGTGCGAGAGTGTGTGTGTGTGTGTGCTAATATATTTAATGCAGTGTGCAGTGAAAAGCTAACTGGAAATTAATATGCGGTGTGAAGAAACCAATATAATATTAATTATTTCGGCAATAGAAAAGATAACACCAGACAATGTGTCTACACACACACCCGTATATATACATACCCACATACATATATTTGTGTGTGTGTGTGTGCTTGCATATGAACAAATGTATATGGTATATATGTACATACGTATGTATTTACACACATGCATATATATACATACACACACACACACACACACACACACACATATATATATATATATATATATATATATATATATATATATATATATATACATATATACTTATGCATACATAAATACATACATACATACATACACATATAAAATTCTCTATACAAATACGCCATCTATATTCAGCAGGATATGAACGACGCCGAGTGTAATTCGCCATTTTTCCATCAATTAAATGCATAATATATATGTATGTCCGTATATATATATATGTATATATATATATATATATATATATATATATATATATATATATATATATATATATATATATATATATATACATACTTACATACATACATACATACACTAACACATACACATACAGATATATATATTGACATGTGTGTGTGTATGTGTGTGTGCTATAACCATAATGTACAGATGTCTATAAGAAAGAGAGAAAACCATATTTAGATTTTATCACATTTAAAACAATGATGGTAATACACTAGATATTGCTGTCTTACTGAGACAAAGATTAAAATATTCTTTAAATTATTGATATGTAAACTGCATACGGGCAATGTTTGCAGAACGGCAGCCGATAGACAGAACTTTATCGATATTCGGACGTGTAGACATGAATTTATACATGTTTGTGTCAATTTATTCATTACATTGTTAATGCTGGTGGATATATTATATATTTCCATGTTAAAATTACGTGAATGTATATAATGAGTTTGATCTATTATGCTGCGTATATGAATTGTCGGTGCAGATGTTTAAATAAATGTTCGTATGATGGCTGCAATTCGAAGTGGAGCAAAGCCATTGCTTGGTTGTTCTCAAAAACAAGAGCAACATAGATCTGGCTTTTCAATCTTGCTAAGGACGTTTACTTAGTGTCAATGATTTTACCTTTCATACTATTTTACTAATGTTATAAGGGATCGAATTTGTATTACTCAAAATAGGACGTTCATTAGATAGTCTCTCGTGGTAAGTAGTGGTAGGAATATTATAACTGTTCGGGAGATAAGCCATTTTTCTTTATAATCGGCTCATCATAGTAGCTAACGTTTTGGTTGAATATGTCTAGATATGTAGGGAGCATTCTCCATAATTGACATGCCGTAAGGGAAAGCACAGTCTGGTCGTTTGGGGACAAAAGGGCAGATGGGTACACGTGTTTCTATCCGAACAGGCGCTTTACAACAGAAGAGATACTTAAATATATAAACCTACATATAGATAACATTATACAAAATTTGCTGAATACCATAAATGTATATTTGCTTCTCTCCGAGAGTAAAATTCTTTGATTGTTTGTACATCATTGTCAAACACCCTATATATATATATATATATATATATATATAT
>NC_142945.1:1736879-1751879 GCF_046866305.1 Octopus bimaculoides
ATAGTACGTATGTATGTAAGTATGTATGTGTACGACCTTGTAAATATTAAATATATACACGATTATCTTTACAATAATAATAATAATAATAATAATAATAATAATATCTCCCATAACATATCTCGAGAAAGATGTTCAGCAAATCTCAGAAAGCTTTATTTGCAGTGTCGTGTTGTATGTAGGTCGTTGCCAAGGTAACAGTAACACTTTGAACGAACGATTTCAATGGCGACCAAAACCAGTTTACATCTTCGAAAAGAAGAAGAAAAATGCAGCACAGACATTTTATCTTAGACACTCTTTATATTCTTATATATTTTTATTCTTTTATTCCATTATTCTTATGTTCTAATATTCTTTTACTTGCTTCAGTCATTTGACTGCGGCCATGCTGGAGCACCGCCATTAGTCGAACAAATCGACCCCGAGAATTATTCTTTTGTAAGCTTGGTACTTATTTTATCGGAAACTTTTGCCGAACTGCTAATCGTGAGGTTGTGAATTCGATTCCTGGACTGAGCTGTGTGTTGTGTTCTTGAGCAAGACACTTTATTTCATGTTGCTCCAGTTCACTCAGTTGTAGAAATGAGTTGTGACGTCACTGGTGCCAAGCTTTATCGACCCCTTTGCCTTTCCCTTGGATAACATCAGTGGCACGAAGAGGAGAAGATGGTCTGCATGGGTGACTGCTAGTTTTCTATAAACAAACTTGCCCAGACTTGTGCTTTGAAAGGGAACTTTCTAGGTGCAACCCCATGGCCATTCATGACTGAAGGGGGTCTCCTCCTCCTCTCTCTCTCTCTCTCTCTCTCTTTCTCCCTATATATATATATATATATATATATATATATATATATATATATATATATATATATATATATATACGACAGGCTTCTTTCAGTTTCCGTCTACCAAATCTCCTCACAAGTCTTTGGTCGGCCCGAAGGTATAGTAGAAGACACCTGCTCAAGGTGCCACGTAGTGGTACTGAACCTGGAACCATGCGGTTGAGAAGCAAGCTACTTACCACACAGCCATACATATTATATAGTAAGCGGAGAGATATAATATCCAGGCAGATCGCCTCCGCCACCACCATCTCCACACTGGTACCGCCTCCGTCATTGCAGATAATAATAACACCACGAACATTATAAACAATAAGCGCACACCTCGACTAACAACGTGCACACATACATGCGCTCACGTGCATGTTCATACACATACACACACAGACGCATATGTTCACAGCTACTTACCTACACATATAAGCGCACGCACACACACACACACACACACTCACATTCACACACATGTAGGCAGATATATACACAAACACTGACACACACACACAAACAACGGACGCATCCAGATACGCACACATATAAACATGAATACAAGCGCACTCGTAGATGCATGCATACAAACACATACACACATACACACCCCTACACACATAGACACATACACGTGCATACGCATCATCTTCTTACGTTCGTGAAGATCTTTGGATGATAAAACTGAGATGTATGGTGGGGTGGAGGCGGAGGCGGAGGAGGAGGAGGAGGGTACGAAGTGGTGGTGGTGGTGGTGGTGGTGGTGATGGTAGAGGAAGATGCGGATGGGGAGAAGTAAGAGCACTTTCCGTTGTCGCCATCTTTAAAATGTGTGACTCAGCGAAGATATCTTGAGATTAAAACAGATTAGGGCTGATTAATGAAAAGGTTTATATCAAAATGTTAAGGTTAACAACAATAACAGCAACAATGATGTCGATGACGTCAATGAGGGACACTCCGGGCGATCCAACTGCTTGAAGTAGCAGCCAAAACGCCCTCCAGTCTAATACACACTAATACCTTTTTTTTTTTTTGAAAAATGGATGCACGTGTTGAATAAAACTCCAAGAAAAATATGACAAATTAGGATATGTGAAATAACATTGAAGCTAAATTTTTTGGAAACTAAAATGAATCAAGGGACATAACTCGAAGTGGCCAATGGCATGAGTGGAGAATGAAACATCATCGCTGCCTCAAGAGATCACCACCACCACGTTAGTAACTCTATTAAAACTGTCCTATGATATCGTTGTTGGATTTCCATCTCTTTTATCTAAACAATATGGCAACCTTTGTTTAAGTCACACAAACTCTCTCCCATAGTTACACATCTGACAACCGGAAATGAAAGTTCTTTTCTGTGTTTCCGCTTTTCACTACAACCATTTGAATATCTTTTTGTGATCTTATCGTATTTACCAAACATGTTGTGTGCTTATGTTCATTCGAGACAACGTGTATTTGTATGTTTAAATTATTTATATTTGTATTATGTGTGTGTGTGTATATATGTATATAAAACCAACAAATGCCTCTTGCAGGTTATAGGGCAAGATGGAGGAGGTAAAACTGAAAGCTAGAAGTAGATAAGCAATGACTTGGCCACCTCGGCTGACCTACCAATGGAACGGTGTTACAGTTCAGAGTCGAAACACCCGATGATCGTTGGATATCGTCCCATGACAACGAATTCCTTCTTCCCAGAGTTCTGTTCACTTTGGTGATTCAAAAAGAAGCACCTGCTTCTTAGTGTTATCAATAATATAAATATACAAGCAAAGGCATGTATGTATGTATGTATGTATGTGTGTATGTATGTATGTATGTATGTATGTAGGTAGGTAGGTAGGTGCAGACGTGGCTGTGTGGTAAAAAGTTTGCTGCTGCTGTTGCTGCTGCTGCTTCTGCTGCTGCTGCTGCTGCTGTTGCTGCTGTTGTAATTGTGCGCGTATTCAAATAAAGCAGCCGAAAGAAAGAAAGAAAGAAAGAAAGAAAGAAAGAAAGAAAGAAAGAAAGAAAGAAAGAAAGAAAGGCTTAAAAAAGATGGAAATGAAAGGCGAGAAAGCGGGGGTGGGGGAGGGGGAGTTGATGTAGTGTGGGATTGGAAGACAAAGAAGAGAGATTTAAAAAGCAATCAGTCAAGCAGACGAAAGAATGAAGTCAGATGACGTGTCCAATGAAGCTGTCTGCTGGCATTGACCAATGGTAATCATTCAACTAGAAACCGACCAATCAGTTCAGTCAATTGCTGGCTTGTAGTATGTGAGATTTGGTGAACGGAAACTGTACGGAAACCTGTCGATGTGAAATTTCATTACACACGAGCGCGCATAGACACATGAATAAATCTTTTATCTTGTTTCATTAGACCGTGGCCAGGCTGGGGCATCCCCTTCGAATTTTTAGTCGAATGAATGGACCTCATGCTTTACCTTTTTATTAAAGCCCGATAAATATTCTCTTGGTCTCTATTGCGAACTGCTAACACACGGGGACGTAAACAACCCAATACCGGTTATCAAGCGATGGTAGGAGGAAAACACAGATTCAAAGACACACACACTTACATACCCAGACATACACCACACACACACACACACACACACACACATATACACACGGTTCTCCACCCACCTCTCCTTCACTGCATTGTTTTCAATTTTCAGACTACATAAGGGGCAGAAATAATTGGTAGAACCACCACCACCACAACCACCACTACCACCACCACAACCACCACTACCACCACCACAACCACCACTACCACCACCACAACCACCACTACCACCACCACAGCCACTGCAACTTCTTTACTGATAAATAAATAAATATTTGACCCTTTTTTAATCAGCTTCGAAAAAGATATAAAGAAATCCGGCAACCCAATTTTCGCTCCGATTCGCCATCTTCAATAATAGGTTGGGTTTCCGGTAGCAAAATTTAGCCGAAGATTCTCGTTAAGAGCGCCCCCTGGAGGCGGGGGGGCATTTCACTCAACTTTTCGTAAACGTTGCTAAGGTCAGCGTTGTTTTCGTTATTGTTGTCGTTGTTGTTGTTGTTACCATTTTCTGGAGCAGGAAATCACACTTCAAAGGAATTTATTCTTTGCTGGAAATGTAGGTGAGTAATATGGAGGCTGCTGCCAGCTTCATTCTAGAAACGGCACCACACTGTTCCAAGTGATGGATGGGGTGGACGGATGGGGGAAAGTGGAGCAATGACCGCGGACTTAGTATTGTGTTGTTGGCCCATTGCTTGTTGTTGTTGTTGTTGTTGTTGTTAAGCAAAGTATAATCCAAGTTCATCCTATGATCCAAGATGTTCCAGCCATGACCATCCCATTTCGATTTTTTTCTCCGGCAAACAGCGTGACCCGGGGCTAATCAACAAACACAATCGGTTTATATATATATATATATATTACATTATGTATAGGTATGTATGCACATATATATATGTATATGTATGTATGTAGGTATGTATACATATATGTATACATGTATGTATGTATGTATGTATGTATGTGTATATATTCCCGAAGCACCAATAGAAATTAAGATATCTCTGTAGATTTCCAGTAGAAAAACGTCCAACTATAGAATTTCTATGAAGGATTTTGGGGTTATATTCTTGGAAAAGGTCAACTTTAGTGATAAATTGTCCATTTAGAAAAGAAGAAAAACACATCAATTAAATTGTGAAAAGATAATTGTACAGACTCGGAATCTATTTGAGAAAGAATAATGAAGTTGGAGAGAAAACATTTGTTAAACTTCACCAAATAAACTGGAAGAATGGGAAAAAAAAATCAATACATTTATTAAATGGATGATCGGGAGCGTATTTTTTGTGCATGCGTGCGCACGCGTGTGTGTGTATGTGTATGTGCATTTATATATTTGATTTTAACTTATTTTATTTTATTCTTTTCTTTGTAAGACATGACAGAATTGTTCGCTTGAACGAGAAAGATCGTGACTGCCACTAACGGATGAGATTCTAACAAGAATCGAATTTCCAAACCTTCCACAGTTGATCACGTGTTTTTACTTTATACTGACAAATTCACAAACCAAACGAGAATACCTTTCAAAATGGTCGCCAGATGTGGTAGAAATAGCAGCGAAATTACCTTCAAAGAACACCATACAGCTTCTTATAAAGCAATGGCTGCTTTAGATAATTTAGTACTGCATACTCTTAAAAAGACGAGATGGTCACGGTTGTACATCTGATTATAAATCTGCTCATCAGGGCCGACCAGAGGTTAAACAACAACAGTCGACAGCAGCAACAGCAACTACTACAGTAACAACGCTTATTTATACCCCATTTATTAATACACTGTTTGCTGTCTTCTTTAATAATCCTCGCTGATGTATTGTAAAACTGATGCAACGATTAACAAAGAATGTTTTAAGGCTTTCAACATGGAACCGAAAAGCAACCGACTCTGACATACCGGAAGTGATAAAATCGTTTACTTGTTTTGTATTTACAGTATTTCGATTGGAGATCGACTAATCCATGCGTTATTCCTGTTTGATCCCTATAACTATCCTTTTCTAATCTATGAACCCACAGTCGTTAAAGGTTCACCATGCACCTCTTCATTTATGTACAGACATAGGCAAGATTTTATGGAAAGACAGCAGTCCCCGCCCCTTCGCTATCCAAGTTTATCCAAAGAGAAAAACCACCGACATGGGTCGATAGAATTTGGTACCGGTATCATCACAGACGATGTTATCAGAAGTCAAAGAGTCGGAAGAAATACCGCCAAGTACCATAATCCTAATCTTTTACCAGTCCTGTTTACATACTGCCCCATGGATTGGCAACATAATCCTAAAACGTAAAGTTGATCTCGGCAGGATTTGAACGCCAGAAGCATTCTATACTGGAGCATTCTATCCAGCGCTCTATCCACTCTGCCAATTGGCCGCTGTGTGTCGTCATCGCATTAATTCCTATGCTGAACGGACGCTTCTCTGATTTCACAACGAAAACTCTCTCAGTTTCTCTCCCAACCCCTTTAAACGCACCCAGCTCTTCCATCGATTTCATCTTCAGACGTTGCTAGCGTCGTCTTATTGGTTGCCGCTGCCACTGATGACGATCGTGATGATGATGATGTTAAGGATAGTGCTAATTAATAGGAAGCTGATAATGATGTTGTTATGTTCACTGCTGCTCCAGCTGGTCCACGCATAGTCCCTGTTGTTGTTGTTGTTGTTGTTGTTGTTGTTATCGTCGTCGACGTCGTTGTTACCGTCGTTATTGGTGCTGTAGCTCCCATAGCGTTTTTTTTATTTCTTTCTGTTATTATTGCCTTTACTACTACTACTACTACTACTACTACTACTACTACTACTACTACTACTGCTACTACTACTACTACTACTACTACTTCTACTACTATATAATAATAATAATAATAATGATAATAATAATAATAATAATAATAATAATAACAATAATAATAATAAGGAATGCTGTTGCTATTGTTCCGTTGCCTTAGTTTCACTATCGATGTCACCAACGTGGTACAGAATACTTCTTTTATTGATAAATAAGACGATAGATAGATTTAGAGAGAGAGAGAGAGAGAGAGAGAGAGAGAGAGAGAGAGAGAGAGAGAGAAACATGTACTGACATTCATGCATATACACGTTCCAATACATTAGCATGCATACATTTTTGCATATAAATACATACATGCATACACACATATACATACACACATGTATACATACACGCATACATATATATATATTTATGTATTTATATATTTGTATACATACACATACATATATACAAGAAGAGAGGAGAACGGACAAAGAGAGAGAGAAATAGTTAGATGAGCGACTATATGAGATAGATAGATAGATAGATAGATAGATAGATAGATAGATAGATAGATAGATAGATAGATAGATAATGGTAGTTGTGATGCTGGTACTGGAGGTGATGACGACGATGACACCAGTTGTAAAGACAACAAAAGCAACCACACCATACTATTCAGAACAACAACAACGGAATTGCCAGCAACAATAAGAAGAGCAAGAAGAAGATCGGCACCGGTAAAAGTGTTTAATAAGTGAGACTTTGGCAGGTGGAGTGTTTAATAAGTTCAAGATTTCACGGACAAGTCTACCCTCACTTTGTAGAAAAGCAGCCGAGAATCAATGCAATGCTCCGAAGATACATTTATCGTTTGTAACACAGAAAGAGAGAGAGAGAGAGAGAGAGAGAGAGAGAGAGAGAGAGAGAGAGAGAGAGACAGACAGACAGACAGACAGACAGACAGACAGGCAGACAGAGTGAGAGAGAGTGAGAGAGTGACATATGCAGTCTCCTGGAATGTCATTGTGTCACAGAATTTCCACTGCAAGCACAACTGACATGTTGAACTGAACGAATATCAACCACCGCTTTTTCTATCTCTTTTGTGTGGAGAATACACCTGTCATGTCTGCCGCATCCGCTGGCAATTCTTCTGCTTATTGTTAAAGCAATCATACAACTATTCATTGGTCTTTCAGGTTTAAGTTCCCATTGTTGCTGCTGCTGCTGCTGCTGCTGCTGTTGTTGCTTTTGTTATTCTTCTCCTTGTTGTCGTCGACGTTTCTGTTGCTGCTGATGTTGCTGATGTTGCATAAGTAGCTGTTGTTGATGTTGTTGTCGTTGCTTGTGGTGGTGGCGGCGGTGGTGCTGATGGTGGTAGTATTGTTGTTGTTGTCGTTTCTTATTCATGATGACGATGACGATGGTGTTGGTGATGATGATAATAACGATGATGGTGATTCTGGTGATGATGATGATGATGATGATGATGATGATGATGATGATTCCCTTGTGACGTTTTTCATCTAAAACTAGAAATAATGACAAAACGTGGAGATGGTCGTGATTGTTGTCTCGTAGCGGTGGTGGTGTTGGTGGTGGTGGTGGTGGTGGTGGTATTTCAGTTGGTGTTCGTCGCATTGGTGGCGGACTCTGAAAAATAAATTCTTTTATTTTGTACATGATCAATACCACAGCAAATCCATGGTATTGAGCAGAATATTTGTTGTAGCCCATCTTTTATACCAAGACAAAACAACATACGACATAACTCTTCCAGTATTATTATTATTATTATTATTATTATTATTATTATTATTATTATTATTATTATTATTATCATTATTATTATTATTATCATTATCGTCCTCCTCCTCATCCTCATCATCATTATTATTATTATTATTATTATTATTATTATTATTATTATTATTATTATTATTATTATCATTATTATTATTATTATCATTATCCTCCTCCTCCTCATCCTCATCATCATTATTATTATTATTATTATTATTATTATTATTATTATTATTATTATTAATTATTAATTATTAATTTGTCATCACGCGGTGCAAATCCAGCTGTTATTCGAGTCTGTTGTAAAGACCTCCTCGTCGTTTAGTTTCTGCTATAAAGGACTTGCTTGAGGAAAGCAGTTCCCCCCGTCAGCCCCGAGGCTATGTATAATGGACGGTGCTGATAGAACCATGGACAGTAACTTTGACTACGCTGTCATCAGCTCCTTCAACTACCACTTATAACCTGAAAGAGAAGTAAAGCAAGAAATCTCTTTCTTCCTCGAAAGTAACAAGTTTGATGTTTCAAATACTGAGAAGAACTTGAGTTTTGCTTGAAGATGAGATCGGAGGAAAGGGTAAGGAAAATATATGCGTAAAGTAGATGGTTGTGATTCTAGTATGCTGGTCTGATCCTCTTTAAGTGGATTATCACCCCCCCCCCATCAACCATATTTCGAACATTCACAAGTTTATATACATTTAATTTTGTTTGTTTTTGTGCATACGTGTCTCTTGTAGTGGAACACTATACATATATACATAAATATATGTATATGTATATATGTTTGTATATGTGTATGTATGTATGTATATGTGTGCGTATATGCGTGTATGTGTATGTATATATATGCATATGCATATATATATATATTTGTTATATCATATTATACTACATAGCAAATCGACCCCAGGACTTATTCTTTGTAAGCCTAATACTTATTCTATCGGGTTCTTATGCCGAACCACTATGTTACGGGGGATGTAAACACACCAGCATCGGTTGCCAAGCGATGTTGGGAACAGACACAGACACAGAAACATATATACACACATGCATATATATATATATATATATATATATATATATATATACACGACGGACTTCTTTCAGTTTCCGTCTACCAAATCCACTCACAAGGCTTTGGTCGGCCCGAGGCTATAGTAGAAGGCAATTTGCCCAAGGTGCTACGCAGTGGGACTGACCTGAAAACTTGTAGTTGGTGAGCAAGCTACTTACCACACAGCCACTCCGGTATATATAGTTTCTTTTCAGCCTCGCTTAGAACTTTACTTAGTATTTTATCGCATGACTCAGGGATAGAGATAAAGAAAAGGGCCGGGAATTCATCTCCCTTTCGTGTTGTTCAGACAAAACAACGTTTATCGTCTTTTATGCCTGCCCGCCTGTACATATACACCTAAAGCAATAACCAAATCCGGGTGCTTGTTACTACGCCATACTCGCTCGCACGTGACTGGGTGCTTCTATTAAGAAGAACACCTCGACATTTGCACACACACATCTGCATCCCACGTAGAACAAGGTAACACTCAGTACTTAGCCCCCGTGTTGTGTAAAGGGGTACTTTTATAGTAAGAGGAAACGGGAAAGCGAAATGAAACATTGTACTGTGCCCAACACACAGAGAAGGAAGAAGACTCATCAAAAGTAAGACTAGAGAAATTAATAATAATAGTGATGATGATGATGACGATGGCATTGATACATTATTATTTGATATTGATTTCTACATCAGTTATATTGTACACACACACACACACACACACACACACACACACACACACACACACACACACACACACATATATATATATATATATATATATATATATATATATATATATATATATATATATATATACATACATACGTACATACATATATCTTTGTATATTTGTATGCTTACAAACTTATTTAAGACTAAATTGTTTCCCCCCTGGCAAGAAATTTTATTAAAGATATAATAGGTTGCCTCCACATACACGCGCGCGCGTAAACACACACATACACACACACAAACGCAGTCAGACAGATACGTGTGTGTGTATGCAGAGGATTGTATGTAGTATTATAAACGGGAGTACAGATACGTTTACAGAGTGTATATATTTCTATGAAACTGATGTGATGAAAGGAAGACTGAGCGAGTCGCTAGCTTCGTGTACACACACACGCACGCGCGTACTCACACACATATTTACACACACTCACACACACACACGCACATGTCGAGTATTTTTCCAAAAACCTCTTGAGAATATATTAATTTTCGATGTCTTGATATATATATCGCCATGTTTTGTTATATAACACAAATGGGTATGTATGTATATATATATATATAAACTTTGTTTAAGGAGTAGACAACCACCATATATATATATATATATATATATATATATATATATACACAAATATGTGTATATGCATGCATATACATATACATATATATATATATATATATATATACATTCATATATACATAAATGTGTATCTGTGCATATGTGCATGTATGTGTGTGTGTGTGTGTGCTGCTCCTACTTCTAATAGCCACTCCCCCTCCTACTGCAGCCAGTAAGTACAATGAATCGGCAACAATCAGAACAAAATGAAATTTAAGAACCATGTGATTTTTGTAAACTTAAAAACTGGTCCCATGAACAATTAATTTCATCTAATATATATCAATAAACTTTCTAAGGCATTTAAGCACGACTAAGTTGTCTTCTTAAGCGACTGAAACCGGTAGCGTAATGTCATAAAAGTGTAAAGAGTTTCGGTTAACGATGATAATTTGCTTTTTAATCATACATACATGCATGCATGCATACATACACACACACATGCATACATACATACATGCATACATGCATAGATACATACATATATACATATATATATATATGTGTGTGTGTGTGTGTGTGTGTATGTATGTATGTATGTATGTATGCATGTATATACAGAGAGAGAGAGAGAGATGAGATGCTGTCAACTCTTGCATTCTTGATCCTTGCCTGCAATAGCAAATGGAACCTATGTCCCAAAAGCTTGACATTTACAGGACTACATCTGTGGAGTTATATTAAATGTGAGAATAAGAAACTTAGCCAAAGCTGCTTCGTTAGAAACATTTACATGATATCCAAAAACCTTCCGTTGTGTAATCCATGTAATCCATGCAGATTATCCCCAGATACGCAAATCCTTCATTTCCTTTCGAGATAAACATGAAACAAAGAGGTGCTTAATTCCGCTTAAAAAATAATGTCTCTTGTATAAAACATCCATTGGAATTAATATTGCATCAGCCTCTCTAGTATGGGCTTAACTCTGACGGATAAGAAGAATTAAATATCATATCATATTATATTAAATATCAAAGCGCGGCTATGGCTGTGGCGGAGGAAGTCTGCTTCGCAACGACGTGGTTTGTAGTTCAATTCCAGCGAGTGGCATCTTAGGTAAATGTCTTCTGCTATAGCCTCAGGTCGATCAATGCCTTGTGAGTGGATATGAACTAAAGAATCGAGCGTGTGACAAACATGCATTCGTCGTTAAGAAGTTGTTCTTCAATGAGGAAAAGCAACAGCGATTAGTCTACTCATGTTCGAATCTGCAGGAATGCTTCATTAAGGAATATGCAAGTCATAGTATATGCATATAAATATATGTATATACATATATACATGCGTTTATATATGTGTGTATATTATTATTATTATTATTATTATTATTATTATTATTATTATTATTATTATTATTATTATTATCATTATTTTGTATTATATATATTAACGTATGCATAATATAAATATATATGTATATGTAATGTATACGTATGTTTATATATATATATATATACGTGTATATACGTGTATATGTGTGTGTATGTATGTATGTATATGTATATGTATATGTATGTATATGCGTGTATAGTGTGTATGCGATATTTAATTCTCAATTCTATTAACTGTCAGACTATTGTTGTCATTCTCATTAATATTGGTATTGTTGCTGTTTGGGTTCAAATTGTTATTGCTGCTGTTGCTGCTGCTGCTACTGCTGATGATTGACCGTTGACCGAACACTATTCAATTATTTTTCTCCGTGTTTTTCTCCTTGTCTCCGTATTCTTTCTGTTGAAGAGCGTAGCTCGAAACGTCAAAGACTTTCCGTATTCCCGAGCGTCATACTAATATATCCTTTTGTTATTTACACCACCTGTCCTCGTCTGTTGTTATTATTTGTATATTCTCCCATATATATATATATGTCCACATACACTTCCTTGTATACACACACACACACACACACACAGATATATATACACGTACAGACACATACAAGCATACCTTATGGTACATTTCACACACACACACACACGTGCACACACGCAGACGCACGTACACACACTCACACATAGATATATGCACCCACAAACAGCTAAACATATATCAGCATCTAAACACATTTATAAACACCTACATACATATTCACACACAAACTTCTATCAATGCAACACATACATACACACACACACACATCGACACACACACACACGTCGACACACACACACATCGACACACACACATACACACAACCACGCATACACTCGGGCATTTAGTTATATACTTATACACGCAATACACCTGCACACATACAAATATCAACTCACACACACACATAGTAATGACCGCCGACAAACACACTCACACACATACATCGGTACAAACGCGATTGCGTGCGTGCAGACTCTCTCTCTCACACACACACACACACACACACACACACACACAGAAATAAACACTTTCACAGTCACACAAACACATATACACACACATACACACGCCAAGACACACATACATACAAAAACGCTAGTAAGCCACTACACATATCAACTTAAATAAATACCTACACACACACGCACGTGCACACATACATAGATGCACACACATACAAACACCTTTACACACATGCGCACACTAGCATACTCTAATAAACACCCACGTTCACCCACACATATATTACTATATGCTGAAACATACATACACATATATACATCTATTAGTGTATACTCACTCCTACACGCATCTACACATACCTACTCACACACACACGCAAACACACTCATACAGACACACACACCTACGCACACACGTCCTCCCTCAGAGTACCAAAGTCACTGAAGCGTGATATCAAAGTTACGAAACGCCAGTCGAAACTGTCCTTGTAGCTGGCAACGAAGTGATAAAGGCGTTAACAGGTTATCTCGGCAAGATGGCGGAATCTAAGACGTTTTGCCCTGTCTACGCATCACTGAACACAACTGAACAGATCGATATTACCATTATCAGATAGCTAAATAGATATGCCTCCACAGCATCTCCTTCGATTATACACTCCTTCCATTACTCTCACCATTTCAGCGTTTCACCACCACCACCACAAAACATTGACCCAAGCATTACTCCGACTATTCCTCCATCACTTTTTCTCCTCCTTTATTTTCTCCCTCTCTCTCTCTCTCTTTCTCTTTCTCTTTCGCTGTCTCCTTCTTGTCTTCTGTTTCCATACGGTCGTCTGCATTTGTATATATTTATCAGTCACTAACTACGGTTACGTGAGTCCCGTTTAATTTTTAATTACATTTTGAGCACTTTAAGTGAAGAATACTCTTTGTCTGAACCACTTAAGATGTGTCTGAGGAGCCGAAGTTTGTCTCGCTGCTTCATAAATAAATAACCCCTCATAAATTTTATTCTGAGTTTAACAGTGTTTAACGCCACCTCATTAAACAGTAGTAATCCAGTTAGATATAATGTCGTCTGATTCGGTACGTTCTGTCGTCCTTGACGCTGTTATATCTCATTCGACGTGACCGATTGCTATGCAGAGCTTCAACACACGAATCATTGAGTTTCCGCTCCAAAAAACGAAAGCGGAAACAAAAATGTTTGTCACCAAAGATAAATGAGGAGCTGAACACAAATACATTTTCTTTCTGTGGTATATCTGAAACACCTTCTATCTGTTCAATTTCTCTCATCTTTTCACTCGTGTGGTACCTTACAACTTTACTTTGTTATATATATATATATATATATATATATATATATATATATATATATATATATATATATATATATATATACAAACATATATATATATATGTATGTACGTATGCATGTATGTACGTATGTATATATGTATGTATATGTAGACATTTACAGAAAACAAAAGACGAAAACAGGTGATGGAACAACCAGCAGCCGTATTAGTTTGGTGCTGAGGAAGAATAGAAAGATTTTTGACGCTTCGAACCTACGCCCTTCGACAGAAAGGATTGAGAGGATACACTGGAAAGAGAAAAAGTGTGCAGTGGTTCACGGTTCAACATGATTAAATGGGTGTATATATATATATATATCAATATATATATATATATATATATATATATATATATATATATATATATATATATATATATATATTTGAAGTCGGCGAGCTGGTGGAATCGTTAGCATGTATGTATATATATGTATGTATGCATTATGTGTATATATACGTATGAGTATGTATGTATGTATGTATGTATAGCAGGGTGTAGAAATACATTTTGTGTTAGTATGAAACTTATGCTTTATCTCACAATTTTAAGGAAAGCTTACATCCACGGATGCACAAAATCACGCAATTATATATACATACATGTATATATATACATACACACACACACACACACACACACATATATATATATATATATATATATATATATATATATATATATATATATATATATATATAAATACATACATACATAATATATATACTTATATATATATATACAGCCGTCAAATGACTGAAACAAATAAAAGAATATATATATATATATATATATATATATATATATATATATATGCATGTATGTATGTATGTATGTACGTATGTACGTATGTATATTTGCAGATATTCTATATAA
>NC_142945.1:1754379-1764379 GCF_046866305.1 Octopus bimaculoides
ATATCCGCATTTATCATACTTTTTCCCCACCGCCAGACCTTATGACTAGAAAACTATGACCATGTGTGAATGTGTTAACCCTACCGGTCGCAGCTTGCTTGAAGACACCTTGCCTGAAGACTCTACGCATGAACTCAGATTAGCAAGAAACAGACTCGATCCATATAAAATATATCATTAATCTCTTTCAGGGTATTGAACACTCTTTTTCCTGACAGTTTATAATAAACAGATACCTATATGTGCGTGTATGAATGTAGATGTATATACATGTGTGTGTGTATATATATATACATACATATACATATACATATACATATAGTTTTACTTGCATTTCTTAACAGAAGTGTTAACATAATTGTTTCCAGAGTGTAAAGTCTTAGTGAAAATATTGTTTAAATGAGAAAAAAAAAAGGAAGCAAAACATAACAAGGCCCTAGAAGAAGCGATGTGATGAAGTGTTGCTATGGGAACCCATGAAATATTAAGAAAATAAAGAATTCAGAAAGTTTGGTAAATGTGTCTGCGATAGTTTGGTAAACGTCTGTGTCTGCGACATCTCACAGACACAAACATCGAAGAAACTTTTCTGCGTAGGTATGGATGTCTGTGTGTGTGTGTGTGTAGATGCCAATGTACGCGTATACGTCTATGTGTGTATCTGCATGTACATATGTGCATATATATGAATGTGTTTGTATGTGTGTGTTTGTGTGTGCTTATGTTTATGAGCATGTGGATGTGTGTGCATATGAATGTGCGTATGTGTATGTATATATGTATGTGTGTGAGAGTACGTGTGTGTGTGCACATGCGAGTGTGTGTATATATGCGTATCTGTAATAACATAGTTGTGGATTGTGGATAGGCATGTAGTATATACATCTATAATCGTGTTTGGTGCGTGTGTATGCATTTATGTATGTGCCTATGCATATGTATGTATGTATGTATGTATGTATGTATGTCTATGTGGCTATTTATGTTTATGTTTGTATGTGTGATGTCTGTGCGTCCATCTCTATAAAAATGTGCGTCTTTTCGATTCTTCGAGTTAATAGCTTTTGAAAATTATCTCTACAAATATTCCATAGAAACTAGAGCCAACACAGAAAGTTACGACAGTTACGAATATGTCTATGTAGACAATGCGATCGAAGGTAAAGTTTGTAACTAATTTGTGTTAATAGTTTGAATATGTGCATGCGTGTGTGTTATACGTGTAGACATACATGCATATATGTATATATAGATATATATGTTTATATGCATAATACATACGCATATACGCATACATCACATGTACATGTACCTACACACATATGTATATAGGTAGTTCATGTGTGTGTGTGTGTGTGAAATACTTATATAAGTATAACGGCGATGCTCCAGCATGGCCGCAGCTATCGAGCTGATATTAATAAAAAGAAATATATATATATATATATATATACACACACACATACATACACGTGCACACACGCACACACACATATACCCTTTTACCCTTATATATATATATATGAAATTTCAGTAACATATTTTCACGTTACCAATGATGATGATGATGTTGACGACGACGACGACGACGATGAAGATAGCTGCATCTGTAACACCAATAACAAACAATTACCACCACCACCACCACCACTGCTATCGATATCATCAAGAAAGACAAAGATGTCATCTTGAGAAAGATAAAACGCAAACACTGTTGCCTTCAAGGGAACAACATGGCTGTCTCTCAAATATATTTATTTTTTTCCTTTCCAGATGACATTTCGTAAATTTCTCGCCGTGTAGGAACTTCCAAATTACCTTTCATTCAATGCAACAATCATACCACAATACCATTCTTGCTCCAAGCCACAAGGCTATTGTCATATTATTACTGGCTTCAAATACACTTCGCTCAACTTTCACTCGCTTTGATTTTTTTTTCTTCTGTCTTCCCTACAAGTGCTGCTGCTGCTGCTGTTGTTGTTGTCGTTGTTGTTGTTGTTGTTGTTGTTGTTGTTGTTGTTGATGATGATGATGATGATGATGATGATGATGATGTTCTTCTTTTTCTTCTTTCTCACTGATGCGGACTTCGACTTGATAATAATAATAATAATAATAATAATAATAATAATAATAACAATAACAATAATAATAATAATAACAATAATAATAATAATAATAATAATAATAATAATAATAATAGTAATAATAATCTGCCCTGATTCAGTACGATGCAGTGGCTCTCATTGCATCCGATCTTAAGTGATTGGAAGTTTTAACATGTACGCGTTTTGTCTTGGTGTAAAAGATCGACGACAACAAATATTCTGCTCAATACCACAGATTTGCTTGTCAGTTCTTTGGCCTCAACCAGCTGAGCATGTCCCTTGTGCAACTCTGATCACGAGTAGAATTAGTGGGAGAGCATCATGGTCATGTGTTGTGAGGGATTATAATAGCTTTCACTGGGCAATTATGGTTTGCCAGTTTTTATCGCTACAGAATACTAATAAAGTATTTCCCAGCATCATTTTTAGTCCCTTTTTGGTTTATATACATCTCGTATATTCCAATGAAACTTCTACTCTAAATATAACTCTTGTACTTCCGTGTCACTCTTTGCCACCGTTTTCGATTCAGTTACACACGACTGGTTTTCTGTTCAGTTTCCATTTAACGAAATTTCCCCAAACAAGTCTTGAGTCGACACGAGAAACTTCCACCGACATTCCGGACACTGAGATGGAAATCGTGATTCTAAGATTGCCAAGTAAACTTCTGAAGAAATGGCTCACACCTACATATATGGAATCGTAACAAAATATAAAATACATAAGCCTTCTTCTCCTCTTCCCTCGCCTCCTGCTTCTCTGTATTCTCCTCCTTCTTTATTGTCAGCATACATATTTACATACTTGCACACACACACACACACACACACATATATAATATATATATATATATATATATATATATATACACCTACACTCATACACACATATGTATGTGTATAGATAGATAGATAGATAGATAGATAGATAGATAGATAGATAGATAGATAGATAGATACTTAGTTAGATAGGCAGACAGACAGATAGATGCATGCATACATACATACATACATACATACTTACAAACATCGGTACACGCAGACACACATATGCGCATACATACACACACATAATTACTGCCGTACACACACACAAGCACAAACATCCCCTCATTTCCAAGACATAGTATTTATATTTCAATTAGTTATTGATCTGACAACCAGCTTCCTCTCCCAGAATTCCAAAATTTCATCTTGAAATGTGTTAGAAATAGAAAATCGCATCAATTGCAATATGGCGTCGAAGAAACGTTACGAGGAATGGCGGCAGCTTGGAGTGGAAGGTGAAGACAAAACCGCCACCTGCTCACCTGCCCAACCCCCACCCGCATGCCTTCAGTTTCATCTCAGTCCTCGTGTCTAATGTTTTTGTTGATTTTACGCTCTTATTATCAACACCACCACCACCACCATCATCATCATCACCACCATCAATACCTAATAACAGCAACATTATTATTATTATTAGTTATTTTAGTAGTAGTAGCATTTTCCTTATATATTTTTATTGTAATTGCTGTTATTAATGTTAGTATTATCGTTGTTCTCTTTTCTTTATTTTTGTTGCTTATGTTGTTGTTGTTGTTGTCTTTGTTGTTGTTTTCGTTATTGTTGTTGTTGTTGTTCTTCTTTTTCTTCTTCTTCTTCTTCTTCTTCTTGTTATCGTATGATTGGACTACAAGACATGGTATCAACCTGCAATTAGGATGATTGCTTTCCCAATGTTAACCACCGGTGTCGCTTCTTTTGATGACGAAACCAAACTTGAAAGACTGCACACACACACACACACTCACACACACACACACTCTCACACACACACTCTCACACACACACTCACACACACACACTCACATACACACACTCACATACACACACACACACTCACACACATTTCAATACATTTATTTATATAAAACACACGTACATTCAAACACACACACATATATATGTAAATATATATATGATATAATAAATAAATATGCGTGTATATGTGTGTGTGTGTGTGTGTGTGTGTGTGTGTGTGTGTGTGTGCGTGTGTATTCTTATGATCTCACGCACGTTCCTCACAACTAAGATGTATACCACTTTCACGCATGCACACATAATAGACAAGACATACTTTGCACATACACATACATCATATACACATACTTACATCATATAACACACACATTTCACGCATTTATATCACACACACACTCACACACGCACAAGCACACACATCCGATATAACATACCTCAACTACACATCACACATTTACATATCAAACCGTTACACAAGCACACACAAATATATCACGCAAACCGCACATATTTCACACATTGCATACATTATAGACACATTACACTCTGCACGCAAAATACATATCACATGCATCGCACATAATCCACTCTGCAATCACATCACATATTACACGCACATCCATTTCACATACATCTCCCATACATTTCACATTTCACATTTCACGCATATCACACACATCACCATTGACAACACACATTACACTTACAAATGGTCTCTCTGTCTCTTTTTCTCATGTTCTCTCTCAAAAACTCTTTCGTTCATTTTTTTCTCAACTATCACCCCAATCTTATCTCTCTCTCCCCCCTTCTCTCTCTCCCCCCCTTCTCTCTCTATCTCTCTCTCTCACTCTCTGCTTTTCTTTCTATGTCTCTCTGCCAAATTCCCCCTCTCTCTCTCACTAACATTCTTTCTCTCTATTTCTCTCTCTCTGTCTCTCTCCCTCACTTTCATTCTCTCTAACTACCTCCAGTTCAGTCTCACTCACCCCACAACCCATTTCCACCCTTTCCACCACTCCACGCCCTCCACCCATCCACACCCACTCTACCCTGCCTGTCTGTCTAATCAACTCATTAATACAAAATGTCAATTAGAACTAAATCAAAGGATGTCTGCTGCTGTTGCTGCTGCTGCTGATGATGATGATGATGGCGGTGGTAATGACAGGGATGGAGGTGTCGATGATGACGATGATGATGATGATGATGATGTTGGCGATGATTTTAGCTATGAAGAGCGTAGTGATTGGAGTCTAGGTTATACTACACATACACATATACACACACATATATATATATATATATATATATATATATATATATATATATATATATATATATATATATATATATATATATATATATATATATATATACTTCATATGATATACACATACATACATATATTTATATTCAATGAACTAAGATAACAAAACTCAGACTGGCTAGTGGCATGTGATTTGAGCAACAAAATCAAATAAGGATATATTAATTAACACACAACATGAATTATCGATTTATTGAAATTATCTTCGATTGTAGAAATGGTAGAACAATCGGTTGGTGGTAATTGATACTAACTCCAAATTGTAAAGAAAGGAAATTTCAAGAGCCAGGAATTCTTTAAAATTGATACGCCATTAAGGATAAAGACAGTTTCATTTTCTGGATATGACTGGGAAGCTTTTGACATGTATTTCTACCTCAAGAAACGTCATCAGAACAGTTGTTGTAGTGCCTTATCTCCAGCAGAAAAGACTCACATCTGCGATGAGTTAATTTGGGATTCCCAAACAACAATATAACCTTCAAATAATTAAAGTATTTTGCGCCTGATGATTAGCTGAGTTTCCCTCGTTGTGTAACTATTACATCAGAGGATCAGCTGGCTAAGAACCATATGTAGCCCGGATTAAACCTGTTCTACCCCCTCAATTTTATTCGCATTTGTAGCAACTTTAGTTGCTAACCGTGAGCTTTACAGAAACTTTCATCTTATCGAATTTTCTCGTAACTTCGATATGGGAAAAAGTATGTAACCTTTGAAGCCAATAAGCTGTTATTGTTCCTGGCCATACGCTGTCAGCGTTTTGCTTTCAATATATGCCACGGACTGCTTGAAGCTTACAAACGTCCCATACTTGAACCCTCAGATCTTACCCTTATACACACACACACACACACACACACACCACACACCACTTCACACCACCCCATGCCATTACGTACACACTAGCACTGACCACTTCCTAGCACCCACCCCATCATCCACACACCCACACATTACAGACGCACTCACACACACATCCACACGTCAAAGTCACCAGCCCCTATCCACACGCACACACACACTCTCACATGCACACACGCACGTACACCTTCATTTTGATATCACCAGTACATTATTATCTCCCCCTTCTTCCTAGCTTTCTTGTCCAGCTACCTTTTTCCAGCCAGTCGCCATGACTGACCACTAAATCCACAATTTTTTTTATTCTCTCTCTGTTTATTTCTGTGTTCCTTTCTGCTGAAGAGCGTAGGCTCGAAACGTAAAACACTTTCTCACTTCCCGAGCGTTAAACTAATACATCTGTTTGTTGTTTACACACCCGTCTTCGTCTTTTGTTTTGCTTTTTTTTGTTTTTGTAAATTCCAACTATATATATATACATGTATATATATATGCATACACACACATATATACATGTATATATATGTATACACACACACACATACACACACACACACATATATATGTGTGTGTGTGTGTGTGTGTGTGTGTGTGTGTGTGTGTGTGTGTGTGTGTGTATGTGTGTGTGTGTCTATACACACACATATAAGCACATGTGTTACGTAAAATCATTATAAAATGTCTGCCTTAAATTCTCTCGAGAAATTCTTGATAAATCTACGGTTGTCTGACGTCAGTCAATCGAAAAGGTCACGTGTCGTATTAAATAAATATTTGTGGATATTGTCGCAGAGGTCGAATAGGTCTTGTTAATGTCCCACATAATTACATTGCTGTAGTCCTTACACATATATATACATACACACACACACACATATATGTATGTGCGTGTATGCGGTGTGTATATATAAATGTATATACATTGATGGAGGAATGAATGTATACACATACACACACTCACGCCACACAAGCACATACATATACGTACGTATTGTGCATATGTATGAATGTATGTATGTATTTATGTGTGAATGTGTATTTGCTTATGTGTCTGTTTGGTGTGTGTGTGTGTGTGTACATAATCACTTGCATACACATCTATATACAATCATAACGTAACCACCAAGTTTAGGAAGGCAGCCAATAAGCGCCTCTCACAAACTGAATTGTGTTTGACTCAGTTTTAACAAATCAACACTTGTGGGTTTGGTAAACGGAAACTGAAAGAAGCCTGTCGTGTACATGTGTGTTTGTGTGTATGTACTCTCCCATATGTAGAATTTATTATTTTTGTTTTTTAAATTGAGACAGATCGATAAATAGATAGACAGACAAACGGACAGACAGACAGACAGACAGACAGACAGTTAGACAGACTATAGAGTACAGATCGATAGATACATATCTACACACATACATTATGTAAGGTGTTAATTGGTAAATTTCAACTTCGGTGTAATTAAGTGATATCTTCTAAGACGGTCGTTAATTTCCCCCCCCCATCCCCCCATCCCCCACATCCTGCTTCAATCTATCCAAACAGACGTCGCTGATGGTTGTCTCTTTTCTTTAGAGCTGATCATTAGTCAATCGATGTATCTTCGTTGTGAGAGAACGTAACAAGCACTGCGCTTGATTGCATAATATTTATTTGGTCAGCTCTGCACTCATTGATAGCTGTAGATATAGCAACAACAACAACAACAACAGCAGCAGCAACAATAACAATAATAAAAACAAGAGACCGGCACCAGAAACAACACAAGCAACAACAATGATAACCACAACAACAGCAGGAGCAGCAGTAGCAGCAGTAGCAGCAGCAGCAGCAACTACGATGACAAGAGCAACATTAATTCCAGGAAAAACAACATCAACAATAACAAAAAGAGCAGCAGCAGCAGCAATAGAAGCAGCAACAACAATAAAACTACAACAACAAACAGAAAACTGAGAACGATAACGACGACAGCAACAACAACAACAATAAAAACTACTGCAATGACAGCAGATACTACTAAAACAACGACTACGACTAATACAACATGGAAACAGAAACAGCAACAACAACAGCAGCAGCAGCAGCAGCAGCAACACAACGAAGACGACGACAAGAAAAACGGTTAAAAGCAAATACGACCATTTCTAATAAAAGAAACGACAACAACAACAAGGAACCGTTCTTGTTTTCACAAAAGCTATATAACAATTATTACTGTTAAATGGAAACAGTTATACAATGGGGAAGACATCACTTTGCACCGCTGTGTATCGTTGACGACACGTTCGACTTCAATTACTAAACACATATCTACAGGGTCAATTATATATATATATATATATATATATATATATATATATATATATATAAGGAGGTCCGTGCATGCCTTTGATGTTTTGTTGTGAGGAAGCAACTGTATTCTCCGCAGAAACAAGATTACAGAGTTGATGACTAGGACTTACTTGGAAAGGCTTTTATTTTGTTTTCCGGTCATGTAGAAATTAGCGAATATCGGTACCAATAGAAAACCACTGGTAATGCCATCTTCTTTTTATAAAGCTGTTGTATGTGACTATTGTGAATATATATATATCGGCAAGCATATACATATGGATATGTATAAATACACGTGCATGTACATGTATAAAATCGTACATATACGTGTGGGGGGTGCGCGCGCGACTTTATGTATAGCTAAACAGTAGGAGGAGGTTGAAGAAGAAAACGAAGAATAAATAAATCAATAGATCTTTATTATTCTCTCCTTTCCCTTTTTCCTATTTTCTATATTATACTTTCATCCTTTTCCATTTTCCCATTTTTCTCTTTTTCTCTCTTTTCCAACCCACGCTCTTTCATTTTCACAGGCTTTAAAAAGAAACACTTGTAAATTTACAACCAAGGTTAGAAGCTGTTCTATGCTACTACAACTACTACTACTAACAATAATAATAATAATAATAATAATAATAATAATAATAATAATAATAATAATAACAACAATAATATGATAATCTAAATTAGCAAATCTAGAGAGAAAAACTAGAAAGGAATTCAACAGGAATGTGGGACTTCACCCAAGAGCAGGAATAGCAAGATTATACTTATCAAGAAAGGAAGGTGGAAGACGGTTAATATCAGTAGAATACTGCGTGGAGTTAGCTCGAGTAGATATAGCCTCCTACGTAGGTAACAGTGAAGACAGTTTATTAAGAGCTGCCAGAGTAACAGTAGGAAATAGGGGAAACCTAAAAGCCAAATGAAGTTTTAAAAACCAGAAATATAGAAGAAAGATTATCTGAATGGCAAGAGAAGGCTTTGCATGCCGGATCCCCAAAGATTGTTGCATAAAATAGTAATAGGCAGACATAGTTATAGTTGAAGAAAGGAAGGCTGACAAGGGAGACAGAAAGTATGTTAGTAGCAACATAAGATCAAGCATTGAGGACTAATTGGATAAAAGCCAAGGTAAACAAAATCAGGTAGATTCCTAATGTAAGTTATGTAAATCAAAAGCGGAAAGTGTTACTCATATCGTAAGTGAATGTAGCATGCTGGCTCGGAAAGAATACAAGACGTGACAACCTTGGTGAGAGTAATCCACTGGGAGCTATGTAGAAAACTAGGAGTTGACCATACTGATAAGTGAGGTGAACATAAACCTAGTAAAGTGTGAGAAAGTAAGAAATATAAGATGTTGTGAGATTTTAACATTCAGATTGACTGAGTAATATTAGCTAGAAGACCTGATTTGATAGTAGTAGATAAAGACAATAGAAAGTGCCAGATAATTGACTTTACAGTCCCAAACGATGACAAAATTAATATGCGAAGTATAGAGAAAATAGCAAAGTACTAGGCGGGATTTGAACTCAGAACATGAAGACGA